>NC_043005.1:107715129-107790129 GCF_006345805.1 Octopus sinensis | reverse complement strand
TATATTATATATACATTTGCATAAATAGAAAAATATTTATGTCATACGCGAATGCATACATATAAATGCACATACATACCCCAAGTGCATTCAATCCCATATACTCTCATGTACAAACAAACAGAAATATAAATATCATACAATACAAATAATATATAAATACACCATGAAGTTGATGATTATAAAATATTATAAGTGAACAAACATAATAATTTGTTTTATTTTGCTTTCTACTTTTAGCATTTTTGAAGTCTGTCTGTGTGTCACACTGAAAATATTTCGCTTTTATTTGATGAACACCTCAAATAATATTATTTCTTTGAATGTATGCGTGGGTATGCATCTATATATGTGTGTGTGTGTTTATGCGTGTGTGTGTTTGTTGTTCTGTTTTTTTTCTATGTTTTCTTTATCTGATAACACATTTAGAAAGACAATATTTCGCATAATTTTTTTTGTGTGTATACATATACATTCACACTCTACTCACATTAGCATAAATCTGAGCATGTGAGTGTGTGCGTGTGTGTGAATGAGTGTGCTCGTATAATTATACATACATGTATACATGTACATAGATTTAGTCATATATATATTATATATATATATATATTACTTTATTTGCATCTGTGTATATATATATATGTACATATATACATATATGCGTGTGTGTACACGTATGTGTGAGTATATATATATGTATGTATATATATATATATATATATATATATATATATATATATATTATATATATATACATACACACACATATGCTTGTATAGACTGGTTAGACATATCATAGTCAAACATGCTACTAGTAACCGTGTAAACCAATACGTGTTCGTGTTCGAGTCCTTGTGAACTAAAGCAGCACAACCTTCAGATTTATTTGGTGAGTGTTTCAGATTTGCAATTTGGTTATCCTGCAGTGTGAAATATATCTCTTAAACGGTACATGAACCCAAGAGAGACAAAACCCACCCAATAGGTTATATATGCATATATATGTTTGAGTATATATATATATATACATTTTAAAATGTAACTACATGTTAATTGTTGGCGATTTTTTTCCTCCGTCTTCCTTTACTCTTGGAATTTCCTCTGTCACCTTCTTCTGAAGGAGAGCTTTGCTCAAAACATAAAACCCCCTTTCTTTTTTTCTCTGAGTATCTGAGAAAAACAACAATGTGAGGACGAGGTATTTAGCATGTACCTCGTCCTCATATTGTTATTTTCCTCTTGTTTTTTTTTATTAATCATATATATATAGGCGCAGGAGTGGCTGTGTGGTAAGTAGCTTGCTAACCAACCACATGGTTCCGGGTTAAGTCCCACTGCGTGGCATCTTGGGCAAGTGTCTTCTGCTATAGCCCCGGGCCGACCAAAGCCTTGTGAATGGATTTGGTAGATGGAAACTGAAAGAAGCCCGTCGTATGTATATATATATATATATATGCGTGTGTGTTTGTGTGTCTGTGTTTGTCCCCCTTGCATTGCTTGACAACCGATGCTGGTGTGTTTATATCCCTGTCACTTAGCGGTTCGGCAAAAGAGACCGATAGAATAAGTACTGGGCTTACAAAGAATAAGTCCCGGGGTTGAGTTGCTGGACTAAAGGTGGGGCTCCAGCATGGCCGCAGTCAAATGACTGAAACAAGTAAAAGAGTAAAGAGTAAAGAGTATATATATATATATATATGCTGATGAAGAAAAGATGGTATTTATACTGAAGAGCAACCTCACGACTCAGTTTCTTATGGCTCTACTCATTTCGAACTTTTAGAGTTTGGTACTTGTGTAGTGCAAGCATTTGTCATTATAAAATTTGATGTACAGATACTTTCTTTCTTTCAAATGCCAGCCAAGACTTTGGCATCTTGAAATGACAAATAGATAGAGGGCTTTTATTGCTTGGTATCTTGGGCAAGTGTCTTCTGCTACGCTGTTGGCCTTATAAGTGGATTTGGATTTGGTAGAAAGAAACTGAAAGAAGCCTGTGCTATATACATCTATTTATATCAATGAGTGTCTTTGTGTCTGTATTTGTTCCCCACTTCTGATTGACAGCTGGTATCAGTGTGTTCACATCCCCGTAACTTAGTGGTTTGACACTGGGTTCAATTCATTTCGCTAAGAATTCTCCAAGGCTATGCCCCAACATACCTGTAATCTAATGATTAAAACAAGAAAAGAATAAAAAATATAATGCATGTTGATTGCATTGAAATACCAACAAATTTGTTAATTCTTCATTTGTAAAGGCAGAGAAAGTTAAGTATACGCAAGTTGAGGTATGATTCTCTGCTCACTCATCCAGTTGTGTCTTTATTTGAATTTCTGATGATACTTAAGAAATGGAGTTTTGGTCTTGAAATAATTTTACAAATTTTGTCATCATGGGAACCTATTAGAGGCAGTCATTAATCACAGATTTTATCCTAGAATATGGTTATACATAATATTTAGCTAACAGTATATGCGTATGTATGCATATGTATATAATATATATATATATATATATATATATATATATATATATATATATATATATATATATATAATAATATATATATATATATATATCTATATGTATATATATATCTATATATATATATATATCTATATGTATGTGTATATATATATATATATATATATGTATGTATATATATATATTATATATATATATATATATATATATATATATATATATATATATATATATATATATACTATATTTATATATATGTATGCATTCATGTATGTAAGCGTGTTTGTGAATATATACTCTTATATACAGACACTCATATATGTAGGTTCAGGTATGACTGTATGATTAAAAAGCTGGTCTTTCACAGAATCAAAACCATCTTTAGTTTTAGGGTTCTGTCGAGTTTTTCGTATAGCCCTGTCTAGTATGCTCCAAAGATTTTCAATTGGGTTCATATCAGGAAATTGGCACGGCCAAGGATGGTTTTTGATTACATTTTCAATCAGCCATTGTTGATTCCTTTTCACTGTGTGGCATGGAGCCCCATCTTCCATGAATAAAAACTCCTTTCTCATTATGATATCATGTGAATACATCAGAAGTATTCCTTGCTTAAGTATTTCGATGTATTTTTCAGAATTTATGGTTCCAACACATTCAATCAGCTCAGAACGACCATTGCTGGTGACAGTCCCCCATACCATTACAGAGATATTGCCATCTTTCACAGTTGGTTGGAGTCGTTTCAAATCAAATTCTTGATTGGTAAGCCTCCAGATCCAAACACGTCCACCGTCTGAAAATAATGCAAAACTGGATTCATCTGAAAAAATCACTCTATCCCAAAATGAACTGGATTTTTCTGACATCTCCTTAGCCCATTTCTTTCGTTTCATGATATTAATTGGTTGAAAGAGAGGTTTTCTTCTAGCTACTCATCCATAATATCCAAGCTTATGTAGTTATGTAACACATGTTCTTGGACTAACTTCTAGCTGTTTTGCAAAGTCAGAGGCCTTCAAACAGGGTTTGTTTTCCACAATTCTCTTCAAACGGCGAAGCTTCCTTTCCGGGGGCTCAGGTCGTAGGAGAATCTGTTGATTCTTTAAGTTGGATTTTGAATTGCACTACAATTCTATTAACAGTAGCAAGAGGAATTTAAAGATTTTCGTCAAATTTTTGCTGGCTAAGACCAGCCTCAGATTGCCCAACAATACGACCTCTTAGAAAATCTGACAGTTCTCCTATTTTTTTTGTTCATCTCATGGTTACTCTTCACAAACGTTTAATAGAATGGCACCTGGAATGAAAAAGAATAATTGCATTGTAAATTCTACACCGCTGAAAACATATCAAGACACTTAGATCAAAAACTTTCAAAATTTAAGATGTCTATTTACATCCTGCATGTCTGACTACATGTATATATATATATATATATATATATATATATATATATATATATATGTCTATATATATATATATGTATATCTATCTATCTATCTATGTTATATGTATGTCGGTATGTATATATGTATATATGTATAAGCAGCTATAACTTTGCTTCAAAGCAGGCAGGTGAGAATCAGTTCTAGGAAAGGCATCCAAGTATAGAAAACTACTCCAACATAGTTTTTCTAGAACCAATGCAAGCATGAAAGCATAGATGTTAAAATGATGCTGATACATACATACACACATATATGCAGACATAAATATGTACTTACATATATGTATGCATGTAAGTGTGTATAATGATTATTATTTACATGTTTTTTTTTCTATATTTGTCAGGAGAGTGTAGCAATTGTTCCAAATAACGAAATTGAAGAACCTTAGATCTTTCTAAACTACTCATTTAATCCAGAAATTCAATCTGAATTACTATAATGCAGGAACTGTGTTGTGTAGGTAACATTTAAAGGAGATTGACCGACCAGAATATATAGAAGCGTTGTCCAACATCTTTAGTATATACATCCATAAATGTATATATATATATATATATATATATATATATATATATCTTACAGATTAATACACATAAGCACGCACACACACTCATGCATACCCAAACACACACCCAAACACATACATACATACGTACATACATTCTTGCATGCATACATCCATACATCCATATATATATATATATATATATATATATATATAAGCATACATATTTACATACATACATATATACATACATACATACATACATACATACATACATACAGATGTATGCATACATATACTTATATACACACACACATCTGTACACTTCTTCCCACCCTGAAAAATTGAACACAAGCATATACACAAACACGCACACACAGACACACAGACACACACACACATACACACACAGAGGCGTGTATATTTTCAGTATGAGGAAGTGAAATTGTGAGAATAATTGAATTTGTCCAATCATCCAACTCACCATCACCACCACAACCACTACCATTATCACCACCATCCCCCTTGCAAAAAAAGAAGAGTGTTCAATATTTTTGAGATGAGGCTGTATTGTTATTTTGATGTTCAGGTCTTTTCACATCATTTCTCTTCCTCACTTCTCTTGATTGAAGACAAACAAAAGAACAACAACAACACCCACAACAATACTACTACAAATAATAATAATAAATAAAAATGTATAGTAGTAGTAGTAGTAGTAGTAGTAGTAGTAGTGTAGTAGTAGTAGTAGTAGTAGTCGTAATAATAATAATAATACTAATAATAATAATCATAATAATAATAATAATAAAATAATACAATAAAATATAATAAGCTAAATCTAAACAAAACTTGAAGAGAAAAGTCAAATAATAATAATAATAATAATAATAATAATAATAATAATAATAATAATAATACTACTACTACTACTAATAATAATAATAATAATAATAAGGTACAGCTAAATAAAATACAAGCAGGAAAAAGAACTCACAAAATAGAAAAACAAAAAACCTTGTTATGAAGAAGGAGAGAAAAAACTGGGGTCAAAAGGTTAACAGTTCAAAAAATCAAAAAGTCTTTGCAACCAGTTACCATTTTTGTCGTTACAATTGGTTTTAATATGGTTGAATTGAATAATCAGTCTGAATCCAATAATGGCTATAAAGATATCAGGCGTGGAAGTAGTAGGAAATTAGCCATGACTAATCAATAGACAAAATTGGTGAAGTTCGTTGGCTCACTGGCAAGAACACTTAAGTGTGGAACCATTGATGGTTGAATAACAAATAGATAGTGGAGAAGAAAGTATCAAATATCAAGGGACAAGTGTTCCTGCAAAGTGGGGTGTGAAGCCTTAATTCTTGCATACATACACCCATATATATATATATATATATATATATATATATATATATATATATAAAGAGAGAGAGAGAGAGAGAGAGAGAGAGAGTTTGCGAAAAAAAAAGACGAAGAGAGGTGGTGTACAAAACAAACAGATGTATTAGTATAACGCTCAGGAATAGAAAAAGTCTTTTACGTTTCGAGCCTACGCTCTTCTACAGAAAGGGACACAGAAAAACAAGGAGAGAAAAAATGTATGTAGTGGCTAACGATCTATCATGGCGTCTGTCTGTATGTATATATATATACATACATACTTCCATACATACATATATACATACATTACATACATTACATACATACATACATATATACATACTCTCCCTCACTCTGACACACACAAACACGCATATACAGACAATACACAGGCACACAATCTAAATATAAATACAAATATTCCTTAATATTTTGCTCATATTCTATTATGCCAATTTTTCCAGGCTACCATATGTTTCACAAAGGTATATTATTTGATCCCTGATTTTACAGCACCATATTCTTCCTGATGCTGACCCTTACATGTGTGCAAGTAGGGGATGTTTTATTTTTCCTTCAGTCTTTAAAGCACTCGGAAAGCAGTTATCAACATAGTGTCACCGTTTTTGCTTAAGTGATTTCATGTAAACACATCGCACAAAGTAAACATTCACACATGCACACAC
This sequence comes from Octopus sinensis, assembly GCF_006345805.1. Classification (NCBI taxonomy): domain Eukaryota; kingdom Metazoa; phylum Mollusca; class Cephalopoda; order Octopoda; family Octopodidae; genus Octopus; species Octopus sinensis. Next base: position 107,783,610 of record NC_043005.1, on the reverse strand, counting down.
ACGTACACACACACACACACACACACACACGCATACACACGCACACACACTCACCCACGAATACACATGCATACTCTTAATTGATATTTAATTTTGTTTTGTTATGAGTACTCTCTCTTTTACTTGTTTCAGCCATTTGACTGCGGCCATGCTGGAGCACCGCCTTTAGTCGATCAAATCAACCCCAGGACTTATTCTTTGTAAGCCTAGTACTTATTCTATCGGTCTCTTTTGCAGAACCGCTAAGTAAACACACCAGCATCGGTTGTCAAGTGACGTTGGGGGACACAGACACACAAACACATAAACACAACACATAAACATACACACACACACACACAGACATATATATATATATATACGATGGGCTTCTTTCAGTTTCCGTCAACCAAATCCACTCACAAGGCTTTAGTTGGCCCGAGGCTATAGTAGAAGACACTTGCCCAAGGTGCCACGCAGTGGGACTGAACCCGGAACCATGTGGTTGGTAAACACGCTACTTGCCACACAGCCACTTATTGAAAACAAAGGTTTCACGTTAGCAATAATCCGTCGTATTCATTGCAAGGAAGCAGTATTTTAAACTGGCATAGAATTTTTACCCATTTGCGATTGTCCAGTGAAAAAGAATAAAGAAAGTTTAAATATTTCCAATATGGTTTTAAATATGTCAAGTCTCACTACACTTGAGAAACTATTCGACTCAAATTCAGAATACGACGTTGAAAAAATTCTATGTTCCTCTATGAATTTCAACAAAATTTCTTGTGAAGTAATTCTAAGATTTGCCTGAAGTGCTATAATTCTCGGCCAAGCAAAGCAGACATGTTTTTTACGCTTCACGAGGAAGATAATATTTTGATCATGTACCAGATTGATGTAATCTTATTGATTACAAATGTCTATGAGCGTTGTGTGGATACGAAGTTCACTTAAGAATATTGGAGGTTTGGTGCGATTGCAGTAAATGAATTCTCGGGTAAAATACTCTGACAGGCTCAAACGCAAATAAAGGTGTTAACTGAACATGGCTGTCAACATATATATATAGTATATGCATATATATATAATATGTGTGTATATATATATATATATATATATATATATATATATATATATATATATTATATATATATATATTCTCTCTTTGTTTCTCGTGTTCCTTTCTGTTGAAGAGCGTAGGCTCGAAGCGTAAAAGACTTTATCACCTTCTTGAGCGTCAAACTAATCCACCTGCTTGTTGTTTATACACCGGTCTTCGTCTTTTGTTTTTCTATAAAGTTTAACTATATATGTATGTGTGTGTGTGTGAGTGTGTGGTTCACATGTATAGAAAACAAACGACAAAGACAGACAAGGGAATAACAAGGTGGTGTATCAGTTTGACGCTCAGGAAGAATGGAAAAGTCTTAGACGTTTCGAGCTTCGACAGAGAGGGATGACAGTAAAAGAATGGAAAGAGAGAGAGAGAGAGAGAGAGAGAGAGAGAGAGAGAGTGAGAGAGACATACAGAAAGAAAGAGAGAGAGAGAGGTGGAAAAGGGAAATTGTGTAGAGGTTAACGGTTTAACATGATGAAATTCCTGGAAGACAAACGCTGTGAATTTTCTGTGCATTTCTTATCGTGCTACTGTTTACGTTTTGAAACTTATCATTTAACGTAACGCCAAGCGTGAAGTTATGAGTTTTTGGACGATAACAGACGAAGAAAGTGCTTGACCACGATTTGCATATGAATCTCCCGTTCGCTTTTTATTGTGCTTCTTTTTAACTTTTGAAACCGGTGAAGCCATGGTGCTGTGGACGATAGAGCATCGCGTGTTTGCCTACGACAGTTGCGTGAAGAATAATGAGTTTGTCAAAAAATTTCAGCGCGAGTCTCGGCGCCACTTCAATATTTACTGAAATCAGGCTGTTCCCACACGTAACACAATCTTACGTTGGGTGAATGCACATCGTACACGAGGTACACTAATGAATAGGAGACCAGTGGCGGCGCCACGAACGGTACGGACTCCGGAAACTGTGGAACGCGTCAGACAAGCTTTGATACGGAATCCAAATCGCTCTGCTCGGCGGCATACCACTGAACTTGGCATTGGTAATCGATCAGTAAGGCGTATTTTGCATATAGACCTGCGTTTCCACCCGTAAAAATTGATCATTGGGCAACAGTTGGAAACATGGAACTATGCACAGAGCAATGCTGGAGAGGGTGGAGGCCAACTACCAAGAATGCCTTCAGTAATGCATGAATGAAAACGGACATTACATGATGGATGTCGCTGTTCACACTCACTGGATGCTGAATGGTTTCCGTGTTGAAGCTCCTGGCAGCTTGTTCACAGGTCCTTTTCCACTAGTACAACTAATTTGTCATGTGCGGTACAACACTTGGACAGTTGTAGCTAATAGTAACAGACAGGGTCAAATTTTGCAGGAATCTCCCTCCAGTGAGCGTCAAGCCTGTTCTTGAAGGCATTGGCTGATGGAGCTGCGACCAGACTGTTTGGTAGACTGTTCCAGGTGGCGGTCACACGCTGTACGAAAAAAAGGAGCTTCTATTGTTGAGCCTGCAATGGGATCTTTCCAATTTCAGGCTGTGTCCTCTCGTACTTGTGCCTTGGAAGTAATTGAATTGAGGGCGGTTGGTTAGATACAGGCCGTGCCTATACTTATACATGTTGATCATATCCCCACTGAGACGGTGATGTTCGATACTAGGCAGGTTTAGTGCAGCCAAGTGCTTTAGGTATGGCTTTTCTTTCAAAGATGCAATGAGCTTGGTGGTACGCTTCTGAACATTATCCAACTCGCAGCGCATTGCTTCATGCCGGGGTTGCCAAACTGTGTGTCCATATTCAAGAATCGGACGAACTAGAGAGTTGTACAACTGAACGAAGACAGCAGGAGTTATGATATTCAAATGATCATCGGATGACTCCAAGGATTCGATTTACTTGGTTTATGTGGTTCCTGAAGGTCAGTCCTTTGTCGATCAAGACGGCAAGATCCCCCTCCATTTCACTTTCTGCTAGCTCCACCATAGTCAGTTCCCCCTGTGCATCATGGCCTCTCATATATAGTATTTCCTGTCCGTCTTCGGGTTCCCAACTCTTAAGAGGGAACACTTCTCAGGATGGAATCGTATTTGCCAGTTCGTCGACCACTTGTGAAGGCGATCCAGGTCGTCTTGCAGCGTTGCCATGGTCACATGAACATCATTCCTTGCGAAGATCTTTGTGCCGTCAGCAAATAACCTGCTGTGGCTCTGGATATGCCGAAGTAGATCGATTATATACATGGGAAACAGTACTGGGCCAATGACACTGCCTTGTTGAATGCCACTTGTTACCTCTTCTCTCTCTGACTTCACGCCGTTGACACAGACTCGTTGTGACCGGTGGCTCAAGAAGTCCCGGATCCACTGAAGGACATTTCCCTTGATACCGTGAGCTTCTACTTTGGCTACAAGCCAACCATGTAGATTGCATCGACTCCTCCCCCTGCAGCCAAGGCCTCCGTCCAGATGTCAAGAACGTCAAGCGGTTGCGCCACACATGATCTCCCCCTTGTGAACCCATGCTGTTCTTGGTTGATGAGGTTGTTTCGCCGCAGTTGTTCAATGATGTGCTCACGAACAAACATCTCCACCACCTTACACAGTACGCAGGTCAAGCGTACTGGCCTTTTAGTTGTTGACCGCAAAACGGCTCCCTTTCTTGAATATGGGGGTGACGTTAGCACTTCTCCAGTCGACTGGGATTTTGCTTGTCTCCATTGATTTTCTGTACGCAAGTGGGATTGACATAGCGAGCACATCCGATAGCTTGGAAAGTATGCGTAGGCTGATTCAATCCGGACCTGGGGCCTTGGTAATCTTCAGGCTTGTCAGCTGCTAGTGAACATTTTCCACAGAAATGTATGAGTTGGTCGGCTCTGTGTCATACGTGTACTCTGGTATGTCTGGTAGATCGCCTTCCTTCTATACAGTGAAGACACTCCGAAAGTAAGTGTTCAGCAGGTCGGCTGTTTCTTTGACTGTGGTTGTCTTAGAATCATCATCTCTTTTCAACAACTGCTAATTCAATACGAAAACATTAATGTCAATAAAAATTTGTCGTGTCTGGGGAGAGTCATTTACTTTTTGTGCCTTATAATATAACACACTCACCGGTAAAATTTCCACTTTTTTCTTATTTTTATTTTCCTAAAAAAGGGGGAAATTTTACCGGTGAATGTGTTATATTATAAGGCACAAAAAGAAAATAACTCTCCCCAGACACAACAGAATATGCTTCAACACATGAACTCATATAAATAATCCTGCAAACCAAATTCAAAAACGAAATATCAATAAAATTCTTTGCAGCTAAAGTTAAAGATTTTGTGAATTTTTCAAAAACGCCCGTCCTCACTGCCCTACCCTGCATACACACACACACACACACACACACACACACACACAGATATATATGTTTAACCTTTGGAGCGTGTGTGTGTGTGTGTGTATGTGCGTGTGTGTGTACACCCACAAACACACAGCACGTCCGCGCACTCGAATTCGTAACAAAACCACCAGTCACTGGATTATAGGCATGCCAAAGAACCGCATTGAGGAATTTAATGGAAGAAACCGGCTTACTTTTACGGCTCGTAATTTCTGCCGAAACCCTGTAACAGAGACCCAAACAAATCAACAACAGTTGTTGAATACAAATATAAGGCTAAGCAGAGATACAAGTATATGCGTGTGTAAGGTATGTGTGTGCGTGGGGGGGGGGGTATGTGTATGATTCTGTGCACCACAGGCTTCAGTGTAGTTTCTGGCTTCTAAATGCGACTCACAAAACATTGGTCGGCCCGGAAGAAATTAGCTATAGAAGAAACTCGCCCAACATACACCTATGCCATGCCTGTATTTTATGTAAGAATAAATACATATATATATATATATATATATATATGTGTGTGTGTGTGTGTGCGTGAGTGCGCGCGTGTGTGTAAATGTATATGTATATATACATACATATGTGTATATATATATGCACACATATGCATGCATGTATGTATGTGTAAGTGTGTATGTTTGTTTTACAGACAGACAAATTACAAATCAATATCTACATATAAACATTAATTAAGCACATACACATACACGTACTCACACACATACACACACACACACACACACACACACACACACATATATATATACGCACATACACATATATACATACATGGTTGCATACAGATATATATATATATATATATATATATATATATATATATATATATATATATATTATATATATATATATATATATATATATATATATATATATATATATATATATATATATATGTTTGTGTGTGTGTGTGTACATAAACTTGTGTACGTGCGCGTGTTATGTATGGACTGGCCAATATTCGATATTTTTTTCATCTTTTGAGAGGTTAAACTCCAGTTGACCTATGGAATTCAACCACGTTTTATCTCCTGGGACCAACTTGACAATAACGCCATTTCATCTGCGATGGTAACAATATGTGCCATTGTCCAAGAACATTTCACTCGGAATCTAAGAGAGGAAATTGCCCATAGATGTTTCAATCTCAATGAAGAAATCTACATTGATTTTCTTCAATTAGACCGATTCTAAGATTGGTAAATAAGATATTTATATTCAATCAAAACTGTATAAATATATATTCATATATATTCATATATGTGTGTGTGTGTGTGTGTGTGTGTATGTTTTTGTATATATGTACACATATATATGTATAAATGCATACATACATATACACACATATTCATGAATAAGTTTATTCGCCTGAGCGTTTATACATATATATGTGCAAGCATACAGGCACACACACTCATATTCATATGCATATACATACGTATATGCGTGTATGTAGTATATATATATATATATATATATATATATATATATAGAGAGAGAGAGAGAGAGAGAGATACACACACACATACATACATACATACATACATACATACATTCATATATACATACATACATACATGCATACATACATACGCATACATGTGGGTGTTTGTTCTATTATAGAACAAGTCTGTTCCAATCCAATACTCGGAGTTTCACGTGGCTTGATATTCTCAAGTACACTGGCTGATTGAGCAGCTAGTCCGTCATAGTTGTTATGTAGTTGCCTTTGCTTTGACTTGCGTATGGGCAAGATATCTACTGATATCCGACTGTTTGCGTGTTTACAAGTAGAGACAAGCGTGCATAGAAACACACATATATGTGGATATACATACAGAGTCATATGCAAATAATTAGATATATAAATATTTCATACATATATATTCACTTTGTATAATATCATAAATTGACGTATAGCAAACACATACGTTTATCATTGGAAAGAATCTAAGGGAAGTAACTTTATAAATTTCTAATCACTTTTTTACAGTTGGCACAAACATAAGTCTACGTACATTTTCATGTATAAAAATACTTTCACACTCAGATTAAACTAGAAAGTTTATTGTGCATTACTTCACATGAAACATACACACATGCATGTGTGTGTGTATACACACGCATATATACATATAGATACATTCACATGTATGTACACTGATATACTGGCACATGTACATTGATCGTTTGGATGGTAGCATTTGCTTAGTGTAAGGTGAATGTTTCTGATAAAGATTGAGAGAATGTACTTTCTTTCATCGCGGTATTTAGAGATTAGTTCTGATCTTGTATTTAAAGCATCGGTTCATTTGGTGAGCATGAAGTAAATCTATATTTACAGGAGCCTCATATTTTAATGCAAAGTGGTTATTTATTGCCGAATTGAAATATAGAGTAGTAGTGAAGTTAATAATGTTGTGATAATGCCATTTGTGGTTTGATAATGATTATTTTTACCCTATGTATAAAGGTTGAATTATACATTATTTACATTTGACGGATATTTGTCTTCATCTTCTTTGTTGTTAACACATTGTTTCGGCTGATATACCCTCCAGCCTTCATCAGGTGTCTTGGAGAAATTTCGAAACTGGGTTCTCATTTCTAAGGTACTTTTCAATGTTGTTGTTTTCGTTGTTGTTGTTATTATTATTATTAGTAGTAGTATTTTAAATTTTATTATTCAGGTCACTGCCTGGAATCGAACTCGGCATCTTGGGGTTAGTAGCACGCGCTCTTAATCACTACGTAATATGCCGTGGCATAGTGATTAAGAACGCGGGCTACTAACCCCAAGATTCCGAATAATAATTCCGATTCCGAATAATAATAATAATAATAATAATAATAATAATAATAATAATAATAATAATAACAACAACAACATCGAAAAATGCCTTAGGAATGAGAACCCAAGTTCGAAATTTCCTCAGGACACCTGATGAAGGCTGGAGGGTATATCAGTGGAAACGTTGTGTTAACAGCAAAATGAGGACAAATATCCGTCAAATGTAAATAATGTAAATAATGTACATAATTCCTCATCTCTTAAATATAGAACTGTAGGTTGAATTATGATTTAAACCCTGGTTTCGAAACCGGTCTCACAATTTTTTATGTATGACTTGTGCAGATGTGCGTCATCTGAGACTGATGCTGCAAATTGTTTGACGGGAAAGCTCTGTATAAAGTGTGCAAGAGCCATCTTTTCATTTTGTCAGTTCAATAAGTACCCTTATTACCTATTCGTGTGAATATCCTGATAAATGTTCACAGAATTGGGTCTAGATTATTGTGTCTGTTAAGTGATTTTCAACGACTATTGTGTGACTTGGAGTACCTGCCGTCTTCGTTTAGTCAGGCAGTTTCAGATAACGTCATAATTTTGCTGTTTAAATAATTTGGAATATTAGTGTATTGTGATGAAATAGTTAAGGAACTTATTTACAAAGATTTCAACATTTTAATAATTCACATTGTTGGATCCTTGAAACAGATTATATTACAATGGCAGATTTTAGTTTCTTCAACTGAAGATTCAATATAAATCTTTTCTAAACTAGTTAGAGTCCTGCACTTTGAAAAACCAGAGATATTTCAGACAATCCTTATATGGATGTATACATTATTAATCACTAGATTATCAATAATTTCGAAAAGCTATTTTCTCACTTCGGCCAGACTGAAAAGAAAAGGAAAATGTAGTTAAGCTGACTTATCTTCCCTTTTTTTTTTACAATACTATCTGAAATGTTGGGGAGGAAGTTAGTTGATTACATCGACCGCAGTATTCAGCTGGTACTTATTTTAGTGAACTCGATAGGATCAAAAGCAAAATCGATTTTGTTGGAATTTAAACTTAAATCGTAAAACCGGAAAATTTTTTTGCTAAGCTTTTTCCTCAGCTGACTAAGGACTCTGACAGCTTGCTACTTTTATTTAACTTAACATATAGTAGCCCTCGTGTTGTTTCTGATGAAAAGAAAGGCAAAGTTATAAGTATAAAGTTGATAAGTATAAAGAATTTCGAAAGATCTTCCAATTTAAGAACGCTATAAGAGTAAGCTACTGAAGAAAATAGTCTACAAATTTATATATTTATCTATGGATCAAGGAACCAAAAATGTTGAATAAAAATTTTGCTATTCACATGAATCACTCAAGAGTGTTTTAATAAACACACAAACACACATACACATACATACATACATACACACATACATACATACATACATACATACACACATACATACATACATACACACATACATACATTCGTTGCTTTCTTACAAGGAATCTAGTGCTCTTAGTTTTTCCTTGGAGATGGCCAGATTGGAGCAATCTCGAGTATAACCAGCTGAAATTGCGAAGATAATCTGGAACTCAACTGAGCAAAGAAAACTCCGAATGAGCCGTCCTTGTTTTTCTTGTCCCTTTTTTGTATCATTTGTCCGAATGTTTTGCATTCTTGTCCCATTTTTGTATTCCTTTTAATATACATATGGCGACGTACGTACGCTTCGATCACTTATATGTAAGTGCATATATATATATAAATTTTGTACGACTCTTATTCTTTCATTCTTTCTTTCTTTCTATCAGTCCCTTCACACTTCGTTCTTTCCACTCATCTTTCTTTCATTCCCCCTCACTCACATTTCCTGGCTTTCTTTTCAATCATACCTTTCCTCCGCTTTCACTTCACTCTGTCCCTTTTCTTTTTTCTCGTCTCTTCCTAATTTTTCTATCCCTCTGCCTCTATATCTCTCCTCTCTCTCCACGTGACCAGTGTTCGGCCAAGCCTTAAATTTCTTTCTTGGTTCGACTACGATCCGTGCAACATCTATATTCCTCTCTATGCTTGCCATATCTTATATCCCTGCCGTGAGGCTTCATTTCCACACACGCCAGCATAATTTAATTCGTCCTTAGTCGAAAGACACTTGTTGTTAATGTCTTGTTATTTGCATTTGTATTTGTGAACAATTACTTCGTTTCTTCGCTGTTTTCTTCCAAGAAATCTAGTGCTCTTAGCTAAGTTTTTCCTTGGGACTGGCCAGATTGGAGCAATCTCGAGCATAACCACCCGAAATTGCAAAGATACTCTGGAACTCGACTGAAGAAAGAAAACTCTGAATGATCCGTCCTTGTTTTTTCTTGTCCCTTTTTTGTATGAGCTAACTGTCCGGATGTTTTGCGTTGTTGTTCCACTTTTTATTTCCTTTGCATATATATATATATATATATATATATATATATATATATATATATAAGATTCCTGGCCGATGTATTGTCTTTTTTATAAGATTGTGTCGCAAGAAACTTGCTTCAAAATTCATATGGTTCCGGTTTGCTGCGTCTCTCGGGATGAGAGGCAGAGTGCCGTGAAGGGCCTATCACAGGTGCGGAGGTGGAGGAAGCTCTTGTGGACTGCAGCGCTGAGCAGAACGACGAAACCGCTCTGCATGCGATTGTGCAGTGTCCGAGAATATCGGTACTTCGGGTTTACGTCGAACAGCTGCTGTCATATCTAGGAGGAGTACAACGGTCCTCTGAGTCAATCATTAAGATTGTTCCCCCTTCTTCCTTTAATCGAGAAAGAAAGTTTGTTTTCTCGCTGTGGTTGCTATATCAAAAGAGGTGGATTGGAAGACGAGAATGAAAGGATTAGCGACAGTCACCTTCATCTCCGGTCTCGCTCTAGTGAGCTCTTTTATTTTCTATCTTAAAAGGAAAATAAAACTGGAGAAGAGGTGTCTGTCGCGTGATGGAAGGATGTGGCGCGATAGTTGAGAATGAGTGGTTTCTCTTCATTGTAAGCCATCGAAATAAGGCAAGGCTTCTGTGAAGGACCGGGGCTTGCGGGGTCGAAGTGGAACCAGGTTCTCACTCCATTGTATTGTCCCATTGTTTGTGTTTTCATCCGTTTTAGGTCATAGATTTTTATGATGTAGTCATTTTAACGCAATAGTCATTCGCGACCCCACTGTGTATTTCTATTGTCCCCTCTATGTTTGGCGCCCTGTTGGTAATAAAGAAATCGTTCGTTTCCTGAACGCAGCAAGCATGCCAAGACTGACATGAAATCAGAGAGAGAGCAAGTGAGAGCCAGTCATCGGACGTCTCCATGCTGGTCAACGTCCGTGGGTCATTGCCAATGACTTGAACGGCAGTATTCGGACAATTGAGCAGCTGAGGGAACGATACAATGCCACAAACAGCAAGGATGATTGTCCACGCATTAGCCGACCGAGGGTTACAGCGGCATATCAAAATCGCCGCCTACACCGACAGCACTTGCAGGATTGATTCCGGATGGCAACGGAATCAACTAGGCAGACCACAGGGACTCACCACAGAGCCATTTGTGCAGAGACAGTTCGCTGCCGCCTGACATCTTTCAATTTTTCTTGTCGACTTCCGGCTAGGGGCCCATCTTCACAGATCGTCATCGACGGGCACGTTGCAGTGGGCTCAAGAACGTCAGAACTGGCGATATCAGCAGTGGAAGACTGTAGTCTTCTCTGACGGAAGTCGATATTGAATTTCTGTGGCAGCTGGTAGAGCTAGGGTTTGGAGAAGAAAGGGTGAACGTCATGCCGATGACTGTGTGGTGGAGAGAGACTCATGGGGAGGACAGAGCATCATGGTATGGGGCGGGATTGCACTGAACAAGAAACTTGAATCGGTGGACTTCCAAAACATCGGCCAAGGCCGGGGAAATAGAGTAGTGTTGAAGCCTAACATTTTGTCATACTTTGCCCATCATCGAAATTACGTGTTCCAACACGAGAACAACCCTGCCAGGTTGATGGCAGACTTCCTCCAACAGCACAACAACCAGAGACTGCCGTACCCGCTCTAAGTCCAAACTTGAACCCCATAGAGCACCTGTGGGATGAAATGCGAAGGAGGCTGACATCCACTTTCCAGCCCCACATCACACACCGTCATCCACGCACGCACACTCACTCACAATCTTCAATAACATCAGAATACATACCACTAAATTAGCAGTCACACATTACGGACGCACACAATTACACACACACACAAACATACACAACACACACACTTACACATGCACACATCCAGAGTAGTCAAACACTTGACAAAGTCACTGGGCCCTATTCACACACACACACACTTGCACATTCATACACACCATTGTCACATACAGACATACGCAGGGGCACCTTCAGTTGGGATTGCCGTCACATTATTATCTCCCTTTCTTCCAATCTTATCTTTCACCTCCTTTTCTAATCAGTCACAATGCTTGACCACTAAATCTACAGGTTTCTTCCATTCTCTCTCTGCTTTTTTCTTCTTATTATTCCTTTGCGTTTAAGAGCATAGGCTCAAAACATGAAGGACTTTTTCATTCTTTCATTTTCCCGAGCATCAAACTATTACACCTGCTTGTTGTTCATACGCCTGTCTTCGTCTTTTGCTTTTCTATAAGTTTCAACTATACATACATACATACACACATACACACACACACACACATATATATATATATACATACTTATATACGTATATAATATACTTATACACATATATACATATATATATATATACATATATATATATATATATGTGTGTGTGTATATATACATATATTTATATATATATATATATATAGTGTAAGATATACTGGTACTATGGATGTAGTATAAATACATATATATCTGGCACTGCATTTAAATTGCATTGTTCAATTGCATGGAGTCGCTTGAAACAGTCGTACTGCATCATTATTTGATATCTAGTTGCATATTTTGAATTTATTCACATTACGTCGAGCTGTGTCGATTAATACCTGACTGACTTAAGTACCTAATTCAACTGAATCTCAATTGATATATATATATATATGTATGTATAGATACATGTAGCATACTTATGTATAGTATATATGTGTGTGTTTGTGTGCATTGCACTTATAATATTCTCCAACAAAATCCTTTACAGTTAGCCATCTCTAGCTTTCCTTCGAGTTATTTATTATTGATATCCATCAGTTCTATTTGTGTATGCACTGTGAATGTGCATAATATATGTGCATCTGTGCGTGTGTGTGTATATACATACACAAACCATGTATACATAATTCATATAGAAATACATATATATGGCAAAGCCCATACTTTTGGCATATATATATATATATATATATATATATATATATATATATATATACATATATATATATATACATATATATATATATATACATATATATATATTCATATATATATATACATATATATATATTATATACACATATATACATTATATATATGTATATATATATGTGTCTATACATTATATATATTTTACATGTAGCGATATATATTAATATATCTATATATATATATATATAGATGTATGTATATAGATGTATATATATGTGTGTGTGTATGTATATTACACACCGCATATATGTCTGTACACACACACACACATATATATATATATATATATATATCACACATATATATATATTATATATAACATATATATTATATATATATAATATATATATAATATATACATATATTATATATATATATATATATATATACATATATGCATATATATACACATAAAGCATACACACATACATACATATACCCAAATGAGCAACATAAAGAATACTCACCATTTACTATGCCAACTTTCCAAGCTCGTTAATACAAATATGTTATCTTCCGAATTAAGCCGCGAGTAATTGAGATTTGGAATTTTTGTTTTTCTTCATTAGAACTCACGCTAATTAGATGTTATATGTAGCACTTAAAAATATTTAGTAATAAAAAGCAATCTATCTGGGTATTTAAGCACATCTGGATGTGTATGAGTGGATATGTGTTGAAGGAATTATATATATATATATATATACATATTTTCATATATATGAATGTATACATTAATGTATATGCATATATATATGTATGCGTGTGTATATATATGCATATATATACATTTATATATATATATATATATATATTATATATATATATATATATATTATATATATGTCTATATATAATGTGTGTGTATATATATATATAAATCATTGGGGTATAAATTTATAAGTGTATAATCTAATAATCGATTGAGCCGTCTGTACCTTTATATATTCTGAATAAATAAATAAATATATATATATATATATGTATACCAGATTATGAATATAATAAACTTACACACATACATATGAGTTTCTCTTTCTCTCTCTCTCTCTTTCTCATAATATACATTCAATATAATACATATATTCATACACACACGCACACACACACTCAGACACACATGGATATATATGTATGTACGTACATTTATCTATATCTATATATGGATATATATATATATATATATTCATATAGTGATATGTATAAACATATATATATACCATAACTTTCTAATTTTGTCTCTTTTCCTTCTAGTTCCCTCTCCCAGTCTCTGTACATATATGTTTGCGTGTGTCTATATACCACCACAGGAACTATGAATATATGGTTTAATATATGTATATATATATATATATACATTTTCACACGCACACAAACATACACGTGTATATATATATATGCACAAATATATATACATGCACATATGCTTAAAAATATATGCACAATTATAATATAAATTGAAATGGACGAATTATATCATTATATATGATTGCAAATTAAAGTACATAGCATACCATATTTTCATGTCTATTTTGAAATTAGTTGATGTATGTACATATATCTTCATTCCCGACTCCCTCTTTTCTTCTCCCTCCCTATGTACATGCATGAGTGCATGTATAGACATATGTGTGTTTGTATAGCCTTATACTTTTTTCATTAGTTACAACCTAAGTCATGCATCCATAGTACCAGTATATCTTACACTATTTCTACAACTATTCCAGCTCTCATTCTTTAGTTAGAATTTTGATAGACAAGACTGTTTGATGTCATTTCTCACAGTTGCATTTGTTGACAGAAGCTTGTTTCATCTGGGATTTAAGACAATAGATTATCCATGTCTTTTTTTGAATATATTTACATTTACACTGAGTAAATTCCTCATGTTCTTTGGCAGAAAATAAAATTTTTTTGATCATATGAAACCTAAGATGTGGTAGTATCTAGCACGACCTCTGACAGGGAAGGTAGTAATCTTGAGAATACTAAAATCTGTCAACTTCAGTGATCTCTATAATTCTCAATACTAAAGTTGGATACTGAAAACCCCAAGCATCACATTGTATGTGTATATATATATATATATATATGTATATTTATATTTTTATATATATATATATATATAATATATATATAATATATATATATATATATATATATATATCTTTGTGTGTGTATTTATATAGATATGTTATATATATATTGATATATATGTATATATATATATATATATATATTATATGTTATATATATATGTTATATATATGTATATATATATATATATATATATATTATATATATTATTATATATATATATATTATATATTATATATATATTATATCTATATATATATCTAATATATATATATATATATATATAATATATATATATATAAATAACAAATGAAAGAAGAAGATGGAATATATGAGAATAATTTATTTTAAAAACATATTAAATTTCTCCCTGGTAATGACGGTAGTTTCATGACCTTACTGTTGTGCAAACTAAAGAGACAATTCTGCTTTTTTTCTATGAAAATAATACATTATATTTTCTTCCATAATTTTGATAGTTTTCCACTTGCCAGAAAGCTATGAAAAAGTATTTGGATGGGCATAGAAAAAACTCGCTTACATCCTTTAAGGAGAATTTCAAGGAATTCATTGAGGCCAATTTCTGAGTTGATCTAATTTCTTCTGCAGCCGATATTACAGCTTCCTAAGGCAGTGATCCAGCAACATCATTAGCCCACAGAGCAAAAGGCTTAGTGGATTTTGTCTGTCTTCATATCCTAAGTTCAAATGCTGCCAAGGTCGACTTTGCCTTTCATCCTTTTGGTGTCGATGAAATAAGTACCAGTTGAACACTGAATTCGATATAATCAATTTACCCCAACTCCGAACTTGCTGGCCTTGTGCCAAAGTTTCAAATCAATATTACATCTTTCTTTTTACACTGTTGTTTCTTCTCTTAGAGGAGCTGTATTGTCAAACAACTCATCAGAATTATTGTTGTATGTCCCAGTGAAACACGTGCAGAAACGACTTATCATTGGGTATCTTTGTTGGTGACAGGGTGCACTTAACAAGTTATCTCTTTGAAACAATGACTCTAATTTTAATGTACGGTTGCTGATGTACCTACTAATGTATATAGAAACTATAGGATTTTCTTTCATAACCACTACACTCCCTGGGATTTCTCTTTGTTCTCAAATTTTCATGAGTTTTTGATTTGGTTTTCTGACTTTTAGGTGTGATCTTTTGCTGTTTTTCAGTTAAACATTTAAGTGATTTGAGACGTTCTTCTATAATTCATAAGAACGTACAATTTTCTATGAATTATGTCTCTGTGCATGTTGCCATTTCTGTTAAGCGCAAAATTAATGCATATGGCATTAACATATGCTTAAGATTTATATCAATGTCTTGCAAAAGTAGACTTACTCTTCTGTTCTGTTTGAGAATCATGTTTTAAAATCAATTTCTAGTTAGCTGTCCAGATGTTCAGTCCAGACGTCGGGATGTTCAGTCTAGACAGAGCTTGAGTGCCTATTGTACTGTGTGTGTGTCTATGGTTTACTTTGGATCATTCATAATAAGTTCAATTACGTTAAGATTTGAATAAAGCATTGCACCTTCCTACTATAGATGGAAAGTTATTTAAAACGAACGTCTTATGGACATTGGGAGCATAATTTGCTCCATGAGTTGTAAATTTGAAGCTTCATGAAGACTTTCTCATGCAGAAACATTTCACAAAGAATGTGATCCTTCTGTTTTTTGATGTCAGGGTGGATAAAATCAGTCATGGGACGAGCGTTTGTTTGTTTGGCCAAGTTACTTCTCTCTTGTTAAGGTTGTCTTCAAATTTGCTGTCATATGGTGACACATTGTGCAAATACCAACATTGATTTGATTAATGCTGTGTATTTAGTATTAGAGCGTTGCAAACAGAGTTTATATACATGTATACATATTTATGGGATACGTGTGTGTATATATCTAAAGATCTCTATCTCTCCATATATAAATATATATATATATATATATAGAGAGAGAGAGAGTCAGGCAGACAGACAGAAAGAGAGAGAGAGAGAGAGAGAGTAACAGACAGACAGAAATATAGAAGGGGAGAGAGACAGATAAAGGGGGTGAGAGTGAGAGAGATAGAAGGATAGATTCTTAGACATAAACATATGGATAGGTATAAAAACATATATGTGAATACAAATATATATATATATATACATACATGCATATATAAATACATACGCATGTATACATATGCATATATATATGTATGTATATATATATATATACAACATTGCATAATCACTACATATATTTTCATGCATGCCTACAAATACATACAGATGTTTTTAAGCATTATATAATATATATTATATATATATATATATATATATATTATATATATATATATATATATATAGTGTGTGTGTGTGTGTGTGGTGTGGGATATATATATATTATACATTTCCATTTATTGATAATAACTTGCAAAACTCTAGCAAGATAATCTTTAATAAATATATTCTTCTCAACACTAAAATGATTTCAGTTCTTCATTTTGATAGTGTCCTTCTTGTACTTAACCCACCACTTTCACTCACTCACACACATGCACATATAGACATATATATTCACGTATTCATGTATATATGTATATACGTATACATGTATATATATATATATATATATATGTGTGTGTGTGTGTGTATATATATATATATATATACACATGTTTCTTTATATATATATTTACATATATGTGTATGTATGTAGTTATATAGTGTATCATGGTTCATGCATATATGTTTCAATGTATGCAATTAAACTGAATACATCATGGGCGGTACAATCTGGTCTGTTGAAGTGTAAAATAAGTTTTATGTTGAAGGCCTGGAACAGAGTTGGTTGTGGGTGGATAGAGTAAAATAAATATTTGCTGTCTTTCATTGCAAGAACTGTGGTCAGTTCTATAAATGACCGATCAATAACAAATGACCAATCAATAGAAAATCAAATAGTGTACTTGGAGTTATTAAAGATTTATTGCTTGAAAATATCGATCATAACTTAATTATTTCTTTCACAATCTTCATGTGGGCAATATATATATATGTGTACATATGATACTTAAGTATATATATATATATATATATATATGTGTGTGTGTGTACATATGATGCTTAAGTGTATATATATACACACATATATATATAAACATATGTGTATGTATGTAAGTATTTGTGTGAAATACACATGTGTATTAATATAGAAGTATGTATATTTCAATATATATCTACATCAATATTTATCCATACATACATACATACATACATATATATATATATGGGGAAAGAAACAAAGACGCATAAACATACATATTTTTTGTGTATGAATAGAGTGAGGCAGCATATGAGAATGAGGGTATTACATAAATATATATATATATATATATATACATAAATAATACACACACACACACACACATATATATATATATAGAGAGAGAGAGAGAAAGAGAGAGAGAGGTAGAGATATATACATATAAGCTTGTTCTATGTTAACTCATAGGTGAGTATGACCATCACGAACAAGTTATTTTATCCTAGGTGTTAAAACAATATCTATCGGCAATAACCAAGCTGATATTTGAAGCCAACAATTGCTTACACAGCAGCACTAAGATTCCCATCTACAAAGCCAAGTAGTTCAGATATAAGCAAGAGCAAGATCTCTGCCATTGCAATAAGTTGATTCTTAATTTGGAATCTCCTTCTGGGGTCATGTCTAAACAACGAATCTCTCCTTCCCAGAAGGCAGCTGGCTCTACCTAGTTCATTCGTACTTTAACAGAATTTGTTTTTATCCATAACATTTGTCTAGAACATACGTCTATATGATATGATATATATATATATATATATATTTCTTTACTACCCACAAGGGGCTAAACACAGAGGGGTCAAACAAGGACAGATAAACGGATTAAGTCGATTATATCGAGCCCAAGGATGAAAAGCAAAGTCGACCCTGGTGGAATTTGAACTCAGAACGTAATGGCAGACGAAATACGGCTATGCATTTTGCTCGGCGTGCTAACGTTTCTGCCAGCTAGCCGCCTAATATAACACACACACACACACACACACACATATAGATATGCAAATAATATATATATATATTATATATATATATATATGCATATGTGTATGTGTGTGTGTATATATATATATGTATGTATATATACTTGCACACATGCACTCACACACGCACTCTCTCTCTCTCTCTCTCTCACACACACATACACATTCCCGTAATTTTGTGCATGCGAAATATAGTTTTCAGCAACTGGACTCCATACAACATACAAAAATGTTTAGAGTAATGACTATTAGCGACAAAGAAACGCTGTTATATATATGAACTATTTATGACAAATAACCAGAATAAAATTGATGCAAATTGTGGATATTTATATTTATTAAAGATATATACAAGAGAATTAGCTAGAGTAAGTCATCAATAAATGTGTGATATTTTTGAGCTGCACATATTCATGAAAGAAAATTTTAAAATATCCATCTTCACCAAGAATTTTTTTGTTAAGTTTATGATGAAATCTAAATCAGCAATTTCTATAAATTGTTAAGAAAGAAAATGTCTCCACACTGAACTCCATTTTGTCTCCCATGAATTTCTTAACCAGGAGTGGCTGTGTGGTAAGTAGCTTGCTTATGAACCACATGGTTCCGGGTTCAGTCTCACTGCGTGGCACCTTGGACAAGTGTCTTCTACTATAGCCTCGGGCCGACCAAAGCCTTGTGAGGGGATTTTGTAGACAGAAACTGAAAGAAGCCCATCGTATATATGTGTGGATATATATGTTTGTGTGTCTGTGTTTGTCACCCCAACATCACTTGGCAACCAATACTGGTGTGTTTACCTCCCTGTAACTTAGCGGTGCGGCAAAAGAGCCCGATAGAATAAGTACTAGTCTTACAAAGAATAAGTCCTGGGGTCGATTTGCTCAACTTAGGGCGGTGCTCCAGCATGGCCACAGTCTATTACAAGCAACTTATCTTTGCTATATAGAAACCTACCAGTTCAAAGTGGCCAACTCAAGGGTCACTGAGATGACCCCATGTCATGTGATTAGCCTGGGTCATTGTCATCTAGATGACACATGAACTTGTTTTGCAAAGAATTACAGCTTCTGATTGGCATCTCGTCTGATGCTGTAGCAATTTTATCAACCCACCCTCCTAGGGTAGCTCTTCATTTTACAACACCAAGAAAAGGCTGCAAAATCAACCAGTATGAGATTTAACATCAGAACATTGACAGCAGGAACCAACTGTACAAGGCATAATATCCAAGATTCTGAATTTGCCAGTATGTAGCCTCTCCAGACTTGAAATTAAAATCTCATTATAATTAAAGTTCACTCATTCCATTTGGTGCTGAATGGACAAATGTATTAGTGTCATAAAATATATCAACGTGTTTTGTCCTGATTTCCTGTACGTGGGCTCCAAATCCTGCTATGGTAAATTTTTACATTATATTTTTGCTTTATATGTTTTGAAGTTGGTAATACACAATCAATCCAGAGCAATGGATTAACTTAACTGTAAGACCAAATGCTTGCAGTATTTGTTTTGACTAATGTAGCAAGCTGGCAAAATCGTTAGCCTACCTGGCAAAATGTTTAGCAGTATTTCCTCTGTCTTTACATTCAAATATCACGAAGCTTGACTTTGCCTTTTATCCTTTCAGAATCAATTATATAATTACCAATAGCGCACCACGGTCGATGTAGCGGACTGACCACCTCTCAGGATTGCTGGCCTTTTGCTCATTGCATTTTGAGTTCAAATCCTGACATTCCCTATACTCTGTTTAATGTCATCACATTGCAACTTGAATCCACTGAATTGCAAGCATTTGGGCCATGTTTCATGTCTGAATATGTATTCTTCTGTACCTCTTGTCAATCCTGAAGTTCCTGTAAGAGAAACGTCGCCACTATTTTCCCTCTTGAATAAAGAAACATACACAAATTAGGAATAAGAACAAATATTTTCGTCAAAAGCGAAATAGATAATATGTATCAACCTTAATATATTACTGCGACATACATGTTTTATTAGCTACAGAGTGAGCAGTTCACGATGTTTACTGAAGCGTTTGAATGAACTTAGAACACCAAAAGGTAGAACGTTTCATAACTGAGAAGAAAAGCATGGTATCTACAGAATGACAATTAAAAAAAGGGCAGAACAGAAAGAGTGTTAGTTAACCATGTGCATACTAGTATATGACTAGCACTCAGTATATTTATTAAAGGTAAAGGAATATTGTGAATGAACAAGAGAGGGAGTAAAACCTGGAGACAATGATATTTGAAACTTTATCAATACAGACTTCTTGCTCATGCTGTTTAGTCCAAGATAGTCTCTGTTTGAACTACTATTTCCCGTATGACCATAGTATAAAATTTGTTTTGTCTTCCTTTCCACTGTTTTTAAGATAGAAGAAATGGCTTGAGGTAAAGAGGAAATCTGTCTTCCATTTCTAGAATAAGGAGAAACTACGTAGATGCTGCGGTGTTGGCAGAGTGATGAAAAGTGAAGGTCATCTGTAACAGAATTTCAAATCAGAACGGCAGTATGGTGGGTGAGATTATCTAATGGCATCAAATCCTTTGCATTAGATTCTTGGACATCTCTGCTACCCATTTACAAGAAATAATGCAAAAGGAATAAAAAACTAGAATCATTTACTAGAAGTATCGAGTATTAAGTAGATCTCTGTATATAACGTGTCATAACTACTCATGCAGTAATTGATTATCATGCAGACACACACACACATATATATATGTAATTAATATATATATATATATATATATGTATTATATATAGAATATATATAACATATATATATATATATATATATATATATGCAGTCATATATATATATATATGAAACTACAACACAAATATCTTTACATATGTATAGTATATATATATATATACACATAACCACACATACATATATCTTTACATAAGAAACATTAGTGTGGTGTATGAATATCTATATATATATATACATATATAATGTATATTTAAACACTCATAATGTACATATACGTACATATATATATATATGTATGTATATGTATACATATATATGTGTGGGTGTGGGTGTATATATATATATACGTATGTATATATATATATATATATATATATATGTATATATACAAGAGAGCAAAGTGAGGAAGATATACACTGCCTACACACATATATCAATATACATACACAAACATCATATATATGCGTGTGTATTATGTGTGCATCTTACCCGCCTTGCTTTCTTTTGACCTCTCTCTCTCTCTCTCTCTCTCTATATATATATATATATATATATATATATATATATATAAATATATATAATACACAAATACATACACAAAACCGATTTTACAGACTGAGTGATTAGGTGAATACGTGCATGCATTCATGTGTGTGCAAATTCTCACACACAAATAATCGCTCTATATAATAAACATCATATTGTATAGCCAAAAGGTGATTTCACTATTAATATTTCAGCAATTGGTAAGTATGATAGCAACCAGTGTAGCCATGCTTAATATACTTACGTTAAACACTGCCACTGAATCGACATGCAGTTTCTGTCGGAACATATAGCCTCTAAGTAAATTTGAACATCAATCTACTTTGCCATTTTCTTCGTGCTTTTCTTTTCCTTTCTTTTCTATTCCATTTGCTTCTCTATCTCTCTCTCCCTCTCTCTCGTTCTCTCATCATCTTAACTTTCCTTTTTTTCATAATATGTTGTGCTTGCATATGTGTACACACACACACACATACACACGCACATTATATATATATATGTGTGTATATATATATAATATGTGTGTGTAAATATACATATCTACATATATGAATAAATATATATATATACATAAATATATATGAATAAATATATGCATATAATTGTATACATTCATGCATATATACATGTATATATGATATATATATTTTATATATATGTTTGTATATATATGCATATTATATATACATACAAACATATATATACATATCTATATATATATATATATATATATATATATATATGTATATATATATGTATGTATGTATATTCATTATATATTTCCCCTTTTTACTTTCTTCACTTATTTACATTCATTATTTCTTTCATTTATTTCATTTTACTTCACATTTTTTTATTTCTATCCGTCTATATTGTTTTGCTTCATCTCTTTACAACTTTCCTTTTACGTTTTTATTTCATACACTTCATTTTTCTTTATATTTTTGTTTGAGAGTTTGTTTTCCGGTAGATTTTCGGTGTATTTAGGTTGGGTTATAACAATCGCATAAATCTACTCTATTTAACTGCCATATGTCTGTCATTTATTCATTTGGTATAGGATTTAGTTGTTGAATATCTTTATTAGAAGAAATTCTCTGCATGCAAGATATTAACTTCGTGTTGATATATGTAGACATATGTATATAGGTACACAAACTTTCATGGACACATTTCCCCCTCACATCCTCTCTGGCACAGGCACGTACAAGTACACATCACCATCTAGCCATATATGTATAGGTATGTGTGTATATGTATGTGCTTGTATGTGTGTGATTGTCAGTGCGTGTACACATAATTAGATACAGATATATATATATTATGTATGCATATATATATATGTGGCATAATATATATATATATATAGATATATATATATATATATATATGTATATACATAAATATACAAGTATGTGTCTACTCACAGGTTAATATTCCCCACCATGTCTAAAGATTATATATATTATATATATATAAAATGAATAAATAAATAATATATATTTATATTTACAAACATATGTATATAAATATTTACGTACATGTACATATGTATATATAAATACATATATACACATACATTTATATATATATATATATATGATATATATATATATAATATATATATACATACGTACATATATACACTTATACTGATATATATATATATATAATATATATCTATATATATATATATTATATAATATATATACATATATATATATTATATATGATGCATTCAACATGTACTGCGTGTCGTGTCAGTATTCAGTAAGTCATACAAATGATTTACATAAGTCTAGATGCAATTATAGAGTTACATTTATGCATTGCAATGCATATATAAGTACTTATATACATATTTACACGTGCACACATGCACATCATCACATATGTTGAAAAACAAACACACAAACATAAGCATATCATATTAAAAATCTATCACATACCCATATATACTTAGATATCTACATAAAAAATTGTCTACTCTGCAGCAGAGTGTTTATACATATACAGGGATAAATGCAACCTGCCTTCATACAGGTATGTTCTGCCAATTCATATGTACATCAGTGGATATCTATGTGTGTGCGTATGTATGTATATATGTATATATATATATATTAACATATATATATATATATATATATTTCTATTATATATATATATACATACATATATTTATATATATAGATTATATATATATATACTACATACATACATACATATATATATATATAGATATATATATATATATATACACACAACTGAATACCGTTTTATGTATTTCTTTTTCAAACACATACATAGTTAAGTCTATATATATATGCATAAATACAAAACATGGGAAATACAAGATACCTCCTCGTCCATATATAATTGAATATATATTTTTATATTCAATTATTTATATGTATATTTATATATTATATATATATATATATAGATATATATATATATAATATATATTGTATGTATCTATATATATCTATATATATACATTTCCCTCTCTATTAATATGTCTATATATAAATACACATGTAAAATGCTAGTGTGCATATGTGTATGCGTGTGTAGATATATATGTAATTCATATATATATATATATAAATTCACATATACATATCGTTTATATACATATGTATATATACATATAACCGTATGCGTGTATATATGTGCGTGCTTGCGTATGTGTGTGTGTGTGTGCATGTGTGCATGTGTAGCAAATATATATTGGGTATTGAAAGTTTCATAACATGATAAAAAGATCAAGAAACTGACTTGAAAGCCATTGCTGAAGAAATTCAATTTCTGTTTTTCATGTTGAGACACGGAGAGTCGTTCTGAAGATTACCAATTCCACAGAAGAGCTTACGATAAAATTATAGGAGGAAGTTGAAAAGAACAAAAATAAGGAAGGAATCCTTGCTAAATTAATAATGTTGGTGAAGGATGAAGGATCCAAAATATTACTGCGGTATGTACATACACACATACACACACATATATATATTACACACTACATATACATACATATATATATATGCACATACATATACACACACACACACATATATATATGTATATATATATATATAACATCTATATATATATATATAATATATATATATATTATATATATACTATATATATATATATATATACATACTATATATCTATATATATACTTTGGGTGTGAGCACATGTATTGTATGTATGTGTTTGTGATCTTGTGAGCAATAATTTGTGTAAAATGTGAGGTGATCAAAAGGAAATGAAGAAATGATAATAATAATAATAATAATAATAATAATAATAATAATAAAATAATAATAAGAAGAAGAAGAAGACGAAAAATGTAGGAGTAGGAAGAAGATGTAAAAGAACGAAGTTAATGTGAGTGTGTGTGTGTGTATGTATCTACATATATATATATATGTTATACATATATATATATTATATATATATACATATAATTATATCTATATATATATATATATATATATATATATATATATATATATATATATATATATACATATACATGTATATATATATGTAGGTATGTATAGATAAATGTTGAAACGGGTGGGGAGGAAATTTTGAAGTGGTACGTAGGTGATCTGGACATATCTCAATTGTCTCTACCTTCAAATGTCATATCACACTTTTCACGTGTTCTATGCTCAGGCATTAATATTCTTATGCAAATTTGTATAAATATATACATGCATACATAGATATGAATACAGAATCTTACATACATATACACACTTACATATATAGATGTTTATATACAGATGTATACACACGCACGTGTGTATGTATATGGATATATGTACACACATATGTGTATGTGTGTGTGTATCAATATTGAATAAAAATCTGTTGGGTAGAAACCCAGTATTCACACAACATCATTTATAGCTTTATCTGCTTCAAGATAAATCATTTGAGAAATGAATTAATTTGCGCTCTCTTTCTTTTTTATGTCAACAACACTCCATTCCCGCTGGTTGGAAGAACATTTTTAAAACTGAAAGAATTCGAAGGATTGCTGTCGTTCAATGATAAACCTCCTGTCGTGTTTATCGGTGGTGTGGGTTTACCCACCACCAGAAGACTCCAAAATTTCTTTTCCAAGATATTTTTGAACCCATTATTTACACTCTATACAGAGCTGTATCTGCTTTTTATTAAATTGTTCTAAAAATAGATTATCTCATTTTTCTCGAAATTTCTGAGGTTTTATTATAATCAACAATACGTTCACAGAAACAATACGTAAATATGTATAAATATACATATTTTGTCTCTAAGTAACTTTATTCTTTTGCTAGATATTGCCATGTTTTAGGAGTTATTTGTAAATTAAGGTTAATGTGTCAGGCATCACCACTGAGAAGTATCAGAGTCGTAAGGGGTGATAAGATTCCTTGGGCATATCAACTGCTGAGAATTCGTTGAGGACTTTTCATTAAGTTTTTTATTATTAGATGCAATGAAACTTTTAGATAGATTAAGATTTTTGCAAGAGGTGCAGTAACATCGCTTCGACCCGACAGATTCCTTTTATCCAGGTGCACAAAAACGATTAGTCTGAACAAACACGCAGTGCCCGAGTGCGGGGGCTGTTTTTAATATTTCTCCCCAGCTGAAGAACGCTGAATATTGAGACTTTTTTGATGAGACCTTTACCAAAGAATTGGCACGCAGCATCATTCCTTGTTAAGGATGGCGGCTGCTTCTCAGCAGAACCGATGTGCTTCTTTCCTGCAGACGCAAGCGAAGATTACAGACAAAGAGATAATACATTTGTGCCATGAGATATCGGCTGAAGATATTGAAGGGTACTCAACGTTTCAATAGTTTTAATCACCCCAGGAGAATAATTTGCAATATCTTTAAAAAGAAAGGTCCTAAAGTTTCTGCAGTAAACAAAGCATCCCTGCCTTTTTTTTTTTACTTGTAATATCGTGTCTACGACAGAAAAAGATTTTTGTCAGTGGGGAAAGACCCACGAGAAATCCATGAAAAAAAAACGAATGACAGCTTGGAAATTTTCACACAATTGTTGTACAACTAGAACCCCAATGTTATGTGTTAGGAGTTTGCGAGATCTAAAGAGACTGAATAATCATGGGTAGACAAGCCAAATTGGGAGAATAAAGGATTTAGGACTCAAGACTGGATATAACAAGACAAGAGAGAGAAACCAATAGAAGACGCAACAGTTGTGCCGGAATATGCAAAAGCGCATGCAGCGCGAAGGTTCACCAGGGTAATGGAAGGGTAAAGAGCAACTACAACAATGCACAACACTTTATACTACCAAGAGGTTTATTTTTAAGTGTATTAATCTGCTTGTGAGTTGCAAGAGGATCAAGATCAGGAAGCAAACTAAATAGCCAAGGATCTCTCCACCCAGGATGGGTGGATGCAGACATGTTCAATTGAATAAGTATCTGATCATCAGCCTTGACAATAATCTGAGAGAAGATGAAACGAGACATTATAAAAACTAAAGCACAAATTGATAAAAGTCATGCCCAGATGAATATAGCATGCAGGAAGGAAAAAGATAAGCGACATTGTCCCAATAGGAGGCAGCACCAGATCGTAGAACTGAGAAAAGTGTAAAACTGACGAAAAGGAGCAAGCTCTAATCAAGTTGAGGTCAGAATTACAGCAAACCTGCTAAAGTTTTCTATGTGCAGAGAAATGCGAAAAAAAAACTGAAAGAGACCGAGAGCGATAAAGTGAGAGAGAAGAAAGAGAGAGTGAGAGAGTGTTTGTGTGTGTGTGTATGCATGTATGTGTTCGCGCGCCCACGTGTATGAGAAAGCGGGATGTGGAGGGAGAGGTAGGCCTTTACCTCTTTTATTTCACTGCTGACCTTAGAAATCGGAGGTCTTAAGTTTTAAGCAACAGGTTGGGAGTCGTGAGGTGGCAGCATTGCGCTATGATCAGAGGAGAAGGTACAGGTAAACTGTCCATTTCAATGTCAATATTTGCACTCCACACTCATTTTAATCTTACAGAATACACTGCCAATAAATGTATGTATATAAGTATGTATGTATGTATGTATGTATGTATGTATGTATGTATGTATGTTTGAGTAGTATCTATTATCTATCTATCTATCCATCTATCCATCTATCTTTCTATCCATCTATCCATCTATCTATCTATCTATCTATCTATCTATCTATCTATCTATCTATCTCTCTATCTCTCTATCTATCTCTCTCTCTATCTATCTATCTATCTATCTATCTAATCTATCTCTCGACATGGACGGACGCTAGTCAAATGGGCTCCACGTAAGTTGGTCATTTTGTACGTTGAAAACTGTTTATTGTGAAATATTTTGTGTTTAAAAGTTGTGCAACAACATCTACTGCAAACCTTGATTAATATCTACACAAAATTTTGCCCCTTGTGGGCAAAATTTAAAAGAAAAAATTCTCATAGCCTTCGTGGTTCATTTAGCCATTTTATTTCCAAAATGGCCACTGGTCACCACGAGGCTGAGGTGCAAGTCAAGCGTGACGCAGAGGCAGAAAAAACAGGATGCTCTGTTACCTTACGCTGAACCTGACAACTCGCCACCATCAACATCGACAACAGCAACAAATACAAAACAAAGGTCGCAAGGCCAAGCACCGTCCACACCATCAGTGAGTCCACACCACCCACCAAACACCGACAACAACACCATGGCAAGAATCTGCTACTAAAACTGCTATCCCTACTAAAGACGTCGCCACCAATAACAATACCAACATCACCGCCACCAAAGACCGTGCCGTCAATGCTACTAATACTACTAAAACACCACCGCCGTCACCAAGAACGACAATAACAACAACAACAACAACAACAACAACGACGACGACGACAACAACAATCCCTTCAACCACTGCTCACTCCATCACCAACAAGTGAAAAAATAAGACAAGCAAACGAAATGCCGAAATTTGCGCTAATGCAGGACTAAATTACGCAGGCAATTTCCACCCCTTGCTAGTTGCATAATCAGCAACCACAAACCTACAACCCCACACCCTGCCATCAACACCAACACCACCGGCAGTAACAACAATAACAAAACAACAACAACTTCGCCGAGGCGATAAAAGAAAAAGGTAACAAAAGTTTCGTTTACTACACAACAGATTAAAGATTGCAGAAACCTTATTACAAATCAAAACGAAAAAAATACTCTACACATACCTCAGCACATACTGAATGAGGAGAAAAAAAAAGACAATGTATATAAAATCACAAATAAAAAAACAAAAAGTCCAGAAAAGGCAAGCACAGACAAAGTCGAAAAGTGCTTACGCCCCATCTGGGGATACAAGGATTGTGTGACTTGGGCGAACAAGTTCGCACACCGTACAGGTGGTTTTTCAGAATGAAGAGTTGGCGAAGAAATTCTCAACGATAACCCTTCATTCTGATGAACTAACGTTGACACCGAGTTACCTCGGCCAGAAGGTGACGAAAGTCATTATCAGTGGTGTCCCCAAGTGACTACAACACTGTGGATTACATCCGCCTTAACATCCGAAATGGAGGACATAAACATCCTAGATATCGGTGTTTCGAAAAACAAGGACTGGCTGGAAAGAGAATAGAGTTCCTCTTCCACATAAGTCAAGAGGACATAAATAAAATCCCCACCCACGTACATTGAGGATGGCCTCAAGTTATACGTAGTAGTCGAGGGCAGAAGGCCACGATGCTATACATGTGGCAGTGAGGCACACCTCAAAAAGGAGTGCAAATCTGCCGCAAAATTACAACAACAACAACAGCCACAGGAAAAATCACAAAAGCCAGGATTATTGCCCACACCACAATATGGACAGCTAGTCAAGAAGCTGTATGCGGAAATGCAGGAAAAACAACAAAGAACAAGCCAACCCAACCAAACAAACACCAACACCAGCGCCAAGAACAGAATCATCACCACCAACAACAAATAAACCAATTCCAACACCAAGAATAACAACGAAGAAGACAAGCACCAAGGATGTAGGAGAGACAATAACCACAACAACCCCCCAGCACACCATCCCCGCGCACCACAACAATATCTACAACCGCACAAACACACCCAGACGCTTTACCCTTGCCCCCTGCTGATTCGTCAGACTTTTCATCTAACGATGAAAGTTCGACAGAATGGCAAATAGCCACAGGGGGTAAAAGAAAAAGATCAAGAAAACCAAACAAGAAATCGCAACCAAAGCAGGGAGATACCTGAACCCTGAAAAAAACTCCATACACAACAAAACAAGCACCAACACCACAAAAAAATGCTATCAGCGATAGACACAAAAGACTCCAAACTAATGGAGTACATCACAGGATACACAAACATTTGTGAAGATGACTTTAAAAATAGCAATCATCCACGCACTACACCACCCAAACACATCAAAATACTACACATCACACAAACACAACACCACACTCAAAGCCCTCTTCCCAAATGCTGTAGGGGGTTCCAGAAATATCTGTCCCAAAAACTATATAGAAACCTCCTCGAAGACACATCAAAGAACGAGGAAGCCAAAACTTTCGACACAAGTAAGTAACTCTCTGTACTTTCATTTGGTGTTTAAAGCACACACCCCAATAGAATCATGGTCAAGATTGGTTGTGTGAATGCGCGTGGCTTGGGGTCTCCTTGGAAACAAGGCTACCTCCTAAATGACATCAAGTCACATGATTTGGGAATCATAGCCATAAGTGAGACCAGACTCACGAGCCACGGGCCCTAAAGTCCATGTTTGGCGGACAGTTTAACATTTATTTCGCTCCCTGTCTGCCGAGGATGGGCGGTAGTGGCACCGCGGTACTTTTTCACAAGAGCCTGGATCTCGAAGTCAAGACGATATTCGTAGACCCGGAGGGTAGACTGATCGTTCTGGATGTTGACGGCAGCAATAGTGCGCTTTTCGACTCGTATCAGTCTACGCACCGCCCTTAACAGGTCGGGCGGATTTCTTTCGACGTCTAGAAGTATTCTTGGGAACGTCTCGTCCTTTACTCTTAGTGGGGGATTGGAATGCTACCTTAGACACGCATGTAGACTACGGGGTAGAGACAGAAACAGAAGGGGATGCAAATGCCTCAGAGACCTGCTCAGACGATTCCAACTGTCTGACAGGTACCGACTCGACCACCCAAATGCACCAACGTGGACATGGAGCAACCGCAGTGGGTCGTCGAGATCGTATCTAGATAGGATACTGTGTAGGACAGTAGACAAGGATAACTTAGGATGTCCACAATTCCACACAGTCAGCTACACGGATCACAAATTGGTGACGTGTACGCTAGACTTAGATAAGGCACATAGACAGGGTCCGGGTACTGGAAACTGAACGCATCATTCCCGTCCAGACAAGTTTTCAGAGACCGGATTAGCACACTAGTAAAGAGGGCTTTGACGGGAGCCATCATCAACAACAAATGGTGGTTTGCCCTCAAGAGAGCAGTAAAGCAGAAGCGATTAGGTACAGCAAAGCACTAGCCATAGATAGAAATAGAGTAGAGGGGTGAGCTAGTTAAGAAGCTAGAAGAGAGGCAATTAGAAGCGGCATCGCATCCGACGTTTTGGCGGCGAGGTTGGCCCTCGACCAAACACTTCAACGCCAAACACGAAGGATGTGCTGTCAGAGCTAGGATGCGTGCTCTAAGGAACGAAGTGTGTGGGAGCCGCGAGAGAGGCCCGGGTGGCAGAGGCGCAACAGGGCAACAAAGCCACCATTCGGTCACTGGTAGATGAACAGGGGCGCGAATTGCTCGAGCCAAGTAAAATGTGTGTGAGGCCTTTCAGCAGCACATTTTGCCCGACTGTCGGGACGAGTGGAGGGCAAGAACGTAGGGTAGACTTCAGTGCCTACCTACATAGCCTGCCACGACTCTCGACAAGAAAGGCAGGGCGCTGCGAAGGTGCCATCACGGCGGCGGAAGTGCGGGGGAAGCGATGGCAGAATGCTCGAGGGACAAATCACCGGGTTTGGATGGTCTACCCTACGAATTTTTACTATTGTATGCCAGACTGTTTGGAGACGTCTTGGCAGCGGTTATACTGCAACTGGCAGCAAAACGGGAGCATACCCGGTTTTGTGAGTCGAGGAGCTGTAACTCTGCTGAAGAAAGATCCAAACAAGGGAAACATTATAGATAACTTAGGCCAATCACTCTGCTCAATGCAGACCTGAAAATTTTGACAAAGGTGTTAGCCAAGAGGTTGGCGTTGTCATGGAGAAAACTGGTCGACAACGCACAAACGTGCGCCGTGCGGGCCGGAGCATCCATGACAACCTCCATCTGATGCGCTACATCATAGACAGGGTAGTTAACGAACCTGGCATGGGTGGGGCCTGATCAACTTGGATCAATCGAAAGCCTTGATAGGGTAGACCATCGATACTTGGAGGCGGTCCTGAGAGCGGCTGGTTTCGGTCCCGTCTTCCGCGGCTGGATAGCTGCCTTGTACAGAGGCATCCGTTCGGTAATTCGCGTAAATGGACATCTATCGAGACCCTTCGACATTGCACGTTCGGTCCGTCAGGGATGCCCCCTCTCGGCGCTTCTATACGTAGACTCTTGAGCCACTACTGCGGAAGCTGGCGACTCTGAGGGGCATCCCGCGAGAATTAGGATGCGGGACGAGCGTGTCTGCATACGCGGACGACGTCACCGTCATAGTGTCAAGCCACGAGCACATCGAGCGGGTCGGCGAGAGACACGAAAGACTACGAAGCGGTGACAGGAGCGAAAATCAACCGGGAAAAGTCAGTGGGCTTGTGGCTCGGCACCTGGAGAAGCAAGCCCATGCCGTCCACCAGTACCTCCGTCGTGGGACGCTGGACAGACGGCCCGGTTGAGTTGCTCGGGGTCTGGTTCGGTCCGGACCTTCAAATGGAGAAGAACTGGAACGAGATAACGAGTAGGGTGGTCACTCTCGCCCAGCAGTGGGCTGAGAGGAAACTGTCCCTAAAAGGTCGGGCGGAGGTGGTGAACGCGTACATCGCGTCCATCATCTACTACCGCCTGACCGTCGTACCTTGTCCCGACCCTACCATCACCAAACTAGAACGCATCCTCTTCCGCTTCTTGTGGAAAGGATGCGTCCCGATGGTCAGGCGATCCATTTGCTGTCAACACCCGTTAAAAGGAGGGCTGGGCATGCCGTGGTTGATGATGCGCAGACACGCGCTGAGACTGCGACATCTCCGGCTCTATGTAGACGACGGTGAACAGGTGTGGTCGCCGTTTGTGAGGCACGCATTCCCGCAACTCGTCTCCATGACCGAACTACAGTCGTGGATCAAAAAGAGGCCGAAGAAGGGCGAATGGCACCGCGAGTGTTGCGTTGCTCTCAAGCAACTCTGCCGTCCCGGGTCGACCTTGAGTGACTTCAACACAACCAAAGCATTCTATAGGGGATTAGTGGAGGGGAGGTACGACGACGAGCTCGGGGCAAACCTGGGCGTCGACGAGGAATACCTGACCCGCCTGTTTCAAACGACTTTCGGCCCGGGACCTATGGACAACTTCCAGAGATCCCTGGCCTGGCGGTGCTACCGAGAAGCGCTACCCGTTCGGGATAAGCTCTATAGGCATGGCTCGAGAAACACGGGGCCGACCTGCCCGAGATGCGGGCAGAGACGACGAAACCGCTCTGCACGCATTCGTGCAGTGTCCAGCAATTTCCCACCTGTGGGCTTATGTCGAACGACTGCTGTCGTGTGTGGACGTGTCGGTTATCAGCCGAGTCTATCGTTAATATCGTCACGCCTCCTTCCTTCAAACGGGAAGGAAGAGCTATTTTTATCATACTGTGGCTATGGCGAAAGAATGTATCTGGTGGACGCGTCTGAAAGGATTAGAGACAAACACTTTCCTCTCTGGTCAATCTCTCATCAACTTCTTCAAGTATCACTTGAAGAAAAAAGTGAGAGTAGAGAGGCAAGTTTTGTCTAGTGAATGTTTTAAAAAAAGAGGGTGAATGTAGCAAGGATGGCACGTATGAATGACGAAGCACCTTGACTATGATTCTATGAACCGTAAAAATTAATACAGAGTTGCTTATTTGCAAAAAAAAAAAAAAAAAAGAAATAAACATGTGACTTCATTGACCGAGGTTACCGTGGTCTTTTCCGTAGGCTTTTCTTCCACGGGTAAACCTCACCTGTCCTCCCCTTACACTTCATATTGACATTTCTGTGATAACGATCCCTATTGATCAATTTTTTCCCCCCCTTTTTTTTTTTTTTTAACCCCCCTTTTTTTTGTCCTCTTTCTCTCCTTTTACGATCCCTTTTGATCGACCCCCCTTTTTATTTTATTTTTATTTTATTTTATTTATTTTTTATTTTTTTAATTTTTTAAACCTTCAAAGAAAAGCTCTACCTTGTAATTTGTTCTATCTGTGTGTAGCCTGTGGGCTAATAAAGAAGAAACTATATCTATCTATCTATCTATCATCTATCTATCTATCAATCTATCTATCTATCTATCTATCTATCTATCTATCTATCCATCTATCCATCTATCTTCTATCCATCTATCCATCTATCTATCTATCTATCTATCTATTATCTCTATCTATCTATCTATCTATCTATCTATCTATCTATAACCTATCTATCTATCTATCTATCTATCTATCTATCTATATCTATCTATGCATATATGTATAATCAAGACAACATAAAGGAGAATGCAGAATTATACATCTTCAAAAATTTGTTCATAATAGTACTATTCTCATTAAATTCACATTAAATGCCAATCCGACACGTGTTTCCGCTAATCTCTTTCAAAGTAGCATTAAATATGCATTTAGTTGGTTCAATTTCAGTACATATTCATCCAATATGCAGCTTTGTTCTTATGCATTCCTATGCAGCTTTCTTCAAGGTTTTACCCATGTGGGTGGATGATACTACGTCAAAGGACTTTAGAACACCTACTCAGTTTTGTCGGATTGGAATTTAGTGTGAATTTCATGAGATAATAGTGTAATGAATTTTCAAGACGTATAATTCTATATTTTCTTTGTGATGCCTTGATTATATTCTCTGTATGCTATATGAAATGAACTGAGGCAAAGTGGTGTGCAATTGTTTATTATAAACTATTCTATACGTTCCTTCATCATTCGATGTTGTTAGCCAGACCTGAATTTTATCAGAGGACCAATAAGGTAACTGAAATATAAACAAATGATCGAAAAATGATGAGCTAACCTCAGGCTGAATCGAACCAACAAATTTTAGCTGTCATGGCTCCTTGCGAATCGTGTATATATATATATATATATTATATATATATATATATATAATAATAATAATAATAATATAATAATAATAATAATAATAATAATAATAATAATAATAATAATAATAATAATAATAAAATGCCTGATGCAGTACCAGGCATGGCTCTCATGGCTTCTGATCTTAACTGATTGGAAGTGTTATCATGTACATTGTTTTGTCTGTATAAAAGATGGGCTACAGCAAATATTCTGCTCAATACCACAGATTTGCTTGTCAGTTGTTTGACCTTAACCAGTTGAGCATGTCCCTTAGTGGCTGACGATATGTGCATCTCTGATCACGAGCAGAAGTAGTGGGGGAGCATCATAGCCATGTGTTGAGAGGGATTCTTTGGGGTTTGAATAATTCACCTCTGGAAACATGGGTGGTTCTTTCAACATCCTTAAACAACCCTTATTCAGGGACCGCAAGGTCATGTGCTGTTTATCTTGATATGAGATGACCATGTCGCGCACATATGGTTGTGATGCATGTGCCTGGTGTACCTTTATCAGACGGGTAGTCATGATGGGTATATCGGGCTTCGTATATTTTACCCCAGTGTCACTTTGATGGCATGAACTGCTCTCTCACTCAATAATAATAATACACAAAGTGTGAAAGAAGCAGGCGAGTACATAGTGGGCATTGCGTGTGTACACACATCTATCTATCTATCTATCTATCTATCTATCTATCTATCTATCTATCTATCTATCTATCTATCTATCTATCTATCTATCTATCTATCTATCTATCTGTCTGCCTGGCTATCTCTCTCTCTCTCTCTCTCTCTATCTATCTAATCTATTATCTATATATATATATATATATATATATATATATATATATATATATATACACGCACCACACACACACACCACACATTATTATATATATAGAGAGAGAGAAGATAGATAGATAGATAGATAGATAGATAGATAGATAGATAGATAGATAGATAGATAGATAGATAGATAGATAGATAGATAGATAGATAGATAGATGTGTGTACACACACAATGCCCACTATGTTCTCGCCTGCTTCTTTCACACTTTGTGTATTATTATTATTAATATTATTATTATTATTATTATTATTATTATTATTATTATTATTATTATTATTATTATTATTATTATTATTTTATTATTATTATTATTATTGCTGTCGTTGTTGTCGTTATAAAAATCCCAATAAACCTTGTGAAATACAGGTATCCAGGCATTAATCCGGAAACATATGGACAAGGACATCAATTACAATATCAAATGGAAGATCTTTTCAATAAACTAAACCTTATATCAACCGGCCATATGCTCGCTTGAAAAGCCGTATCTTTTAAAGAAACTTAAGAACTTCCAGTGACTTTGTCAATACCTGGAGCGAGATTTTCTTTCCATGTCCGCATTTTAAAAATGCATCTAAGCAGAAATTAAAGATTAACCACGGGATATATAAATCCTTCTCGTGTTGGTTTAATTATATATACATATATTAATATTCGTAAGACACTGGTTATATTTGCTATGAAGTTAATTATCTCCTCCGTGTTTCTCTTTGTCTTTTTCTAAATGTGTGTGCTCATTCAAACAATAAAGGCATCGAAAACAGCTGCTGAACAGTCTTGTTGTTTTTCCCAGCTTTATAGATGGCGAAATAAATTAATATTTTGCCCAAGAAATTCTGGGTAGCTACATTTCACAAAGGTTTTCTCGTAACTGATCAAATGTTATACAGCTTGTTGGAAGTCTTACCACAAGGCATATAAGCATACACTTGCTCTACCAATACACAAAGCTCAGACAGGATACACTGACCCAGGAGGGGTTGCAATTCCGGAATCAAAATCAGTGCATCTACATGAATAATGATGTACCTTTCCAGATGTATATTACTAAGTTGGCAATAAAATGCAGACATTTTGCCGGATGGATCCTTCGAACTTTCAAAATGAGAGAACAGAAAACCATGATGGTCCTCTGGAAGACTTTTGTCCTCTGACGTTTGGATTAATGCTCCAAACTGTGGCCACCAAACAGTGTAAAATTAACGACGGACTCGAAGGCTACAGAAAGGTTATGGGTTCAATGCGACATATCATCTACTGAGAGAGACTGAAAGAGTTAAGACTCTGCTCCCTAGAACAAGGGCGGGAAAAATGCGCAGTAATATACATCTGGAACATCCTAGAACATGTTTCAAATTATGGCATTGTCGGTTACACAAGCTGCAGGACGGAACGTCACTGTTTAGTACCAAAAATCCCAACATTACCGTTAGGTTACTGGACCAGATATTGCAACATGCTTGGGCTTCAAGAGTTCACAGCTCTTAAATATCCTCCCACAAAGCCTGAGAGACTCGCATGGCGTGGATGTGGGCGTTTTAAAAACAAAACTGGATCTCCTTTTGTCAACTAGTTCCGGATGTACCTACCTCAAGACAAAAAAACACGGATAAGGGCAGCAACGCTAAACTTCCCCATTCACCAAATGCCACATTTCAGAGGTTTACTGGATGTGTAAGAAAGCAAATGCCTCAGCGTGGCCGTAGCCCTCGGATTGGGCTTAAAGAAATGTATACATGTATACAAGGGAGAAATCATAAATTATTTGCACTTTCGCCATAGCATATCTTTATCATAGTCATACTGCCTTCTGCTCATGCGTGCTTATAGTAGGTACTATTGTGGTCACGTGATCGAAGTTTGAGCTTAATCGCGTCATTATCCTTTCTGGCTTTAAAGTGTAAGTTTGGCCGCTCCACTAGCAATGTGAACCAAAGAACAGCTAAGAGCAGTGATCGAATTTCTCTGGTCGGAAGGTGTATCAGGTGCTGAAATTCATCGGAGGCTTTTAGCACAATATGGGGATCAGGAAGTTTAAAAGTGGCCGGACAAGGTGACGCACGAAGAGGGAACAGGACATCTGTCAACCTCCAACACTAACGAGAAGATTCAGCAAGAGATGGTTTTGGATTTGTTTTGAGTGGATAAAGTGATGTGCAGTGCTGAACCCATATTTCATCGCAACCATCACTAACACAAGCAGCACAGCAGAGGTTGAGACGACCAGACCCGGATTGTACTTCATATTTTTTTAAATACGAGTTTACATTATCCTAGAAGAAAACTCTAACGGGAACCCAGATCGTACACAGGGTTGGCCAAAAGTCACCTGACAGTAAATCAAAACCCGTTTAAATTAAAGATTAAAAAAAAAAATTATATGAGACTTCACTAAAAGTAGACAAATGTTGAAAAGTAAACGGTGATTTTAACTCACAGCATTCAATGAAAAAACCTTAATAATTGTAATGAATAAATAAAATTGAATATTAAATATTTATGGATTTTTGATTACCGTCGGGTGAATTTTGGCCAAAACTCTATGTATATATATAATATATATATATTATTTTTTATATATATATATTATATATATATATATATGTGGTGTGTGTGTGTGTCTGTATGTATACATGTATATATGAATACACACACATATTGAAACATTTACGGAAGGAAGAAAATGTTTGGAGGATTTTATCATGGAAAATTTATTTCCTTTGTTTTCCTTGATGATGTTCTTCTTTTTTCAAAATATATTTACTCGTTAGTATTCTCTTAACCTTATATTATATATATTTATATATATATATATGATTTAAAATTGAGATAAGTTTCATACTTACGACTGTACGGCGAGCTTGCATGGCGTGCTGCGCACTAAGGGGCAATCTTTTAGACTATAACTTGAAACTTAGAGGAGCTCAGTTTGAAGTCGTTTTTATATATTTCTTTATTGACCAGAAGGGGCTAAACATAGAGGGGACAAACAAGGACAGAAAATGGATTAAGTCGATTACATTGACCCCAGTGCGTAACTGGTGCTTATTTAATCGACCCCGAAAGGATAAAAGGCAAAGTCGACCTCGGCGGAATTTGAACTCAGAACGTAGCGGCAGACGAAATACTGCTAAGCATTTCGCCCGGCGTGCTAACGTTTCTGTCAGCTCACCGCCTTTACAGTCGTTTATATATTAAGTAATACATAACTCTGTCTGGATGGAGTACTTATTTTGTTACGTCACCAATTAACGGAAGAACAATATAAAGAGAGAGAGCGAACACTAATAAGTTATTCAATATATTGCCGTTGGGTGAAAATATAATCTTTTAACAACAGAGTTATATACTATAAACTGATCAGTTTCATGACTATAGAATTCTTTAGCTATTCTAGATGTTTGTGGGAGCAAATTCTGTTTATACATTACTGTTATAATATATAACAAGTGATAATGTGTCCTTGATTGTGAAAAATATGATGGGTTCTTATGAAAATGTGTGAGGAATTTTATTAGTAATATAATAAAAGTGAAGATTGATTGTTTTAAAGCTTGGCAATTAATCACCAGGAATTGTTTCTCTCAGTAAATGGTGAGTATGTTCACTTTCGTGAAATATTTATAGAAAGGAGTCTTTATTTCTTATCGATTAAATGAAGATATAGTTTTCTTTTAGCTAATATCAACAGACATAGATACACATATACTATATATGTATATATATATGCATATATGTGTGTGTATTATATGTGCGTAAAGTATGTACATATATACATACACACACACATACATACATACATACATACATACATACATACATACATACATATATATATGTGTGTGTGTGTGTGTGCGCGCGTGTGTGTATGTAATTCACCTCTTTCATTAAAGTACAACACTTCGCCACACTTCCTCTCACCTCCCTCTGTTACCTGTTTTCTTGTCCTCATTTCACTTCTGTTTGATATGCGTACACACACACACACGCACACACACACATACACACTCACACACACACACACACGCGTGCACACACACACACACACACGCACACACACGCCCCCTCACTCAGTAAATTCTCCTTTAGCCGAGATTCTTATCAAAGACCGATCAACTTTTTATCTTTACATTTTCATGTTGTACTCCGCAGAAAGTTTACCTTTAGTCCGGTGCCAGGCCTTAATCTTGGCAACCTGAAGTCAATCCGTTCTTCCTCAGTTTAGTATCTATACGTAAACAAACAGGGGAAAGTCAATTTCCTGCCAATACTTGGTAAATATTGCAATAAATTGAATTTTGCACACAAAGATCGTGGATTCCAAATGGATTGGATATCATTGATGGGAAAAAGAATGGTTTGGGCAGAAGATATGATCTGTGGCAATTCACTTTTGACAATTTCTGTTATTTTAAAAAGCAGGAGTTAGGGCGGTGAAGCGGTAGGTTAACAAGAAAAGAAAAAAAAAAGGCAAGTTTTGTTTGAATATCGTTGTTGCTGCTTTTAATGAATATTTTTTTTGTTTGTTATTTTTCTTATTTATTTAGAAATATTTCTTATCTTTATACATGTCATCGTATGCTGTCATCACCATCATCACGATCACCGCTGACGCTGACGCCGCAGCCGCCTCCACTGCTTATGCTACCAGCAACAGCAGACTCAGCACAACAATCACTGACCACCACCACCACCACCACCACCACATCCATCATCATCATCATCATCATCATCATCATCATCATCTGAATCATCGATACATGAACAACATCCACTTCTTCCTCCAATCCGACATTCTCCTCAATCATCGTCCTAATTATCGCCATTATTCGCCGCCGTTTTTATCACGTGGTTTATTGATCACCATCATCCACATCTATTTAAAATATAAATACATGCACACACACACGTATGACATACGCACATGCATTCATTCTTATCCACCTACTTGCTTGCATACATATACGAGGTCTGATCAATAAGTATCCGGACTGTTGCCATAGTAACGAAGCGAGAACATGCAGAGTGAAAGCACTAGGCAAAAAATGACCTTGAACTCTACTTTGTATGCGCACTTAGTGTTAACGTTTTAGCTCACTTCTATTTCCAGCAGGGATTGGAAGGAAGGTGTGTAGCGTGTGATCGCAGCATTGACCTTGACAAAGAAAGTTGTCGTGGCGATACCTGCTCAGAGGCCAACGCAAATTTGCAGATAGTGTATGGACAGGTGTGTATGAGCCGCACACAAGTCTACGAGTGGTTCAGATATTTCCAAGATGGCCTAAAAATGTCGATATTGACGAACGTTCTGGGACACCTGCAGCTAGCAGAACTGAGAAAAACATCGCAGATGTGCGTGCAGTTGTGAAGGGAATCGTCGAATCACCGTCCGTGAGTTATCAGAGGGTGCAGATTAGTTACAGTCAGTTGAGTCTACTATCACTGAAGACTTGAGTATGAAACGTGTGTCTGCCAAGTTTGTGCCAAAACTGCTTTTAGTTGACCAAAAAGACTTTCGGGTTTCAGTTGCACATCTCCTTCATTGGGTCGAGAACGATGAAAACTTTTTGTAAACTTTTCGTATGCTTCTGAACAGGTAACCTCAAGCTTTTGGCAAAATTTAATGCAGAATCTCTGCCCAACTCCTTCTGTCCTGGTCAATACGTCGATCACACGCTACACACCTGCCTTCCAAGTGCTGCTGTAAACAGCAGAAGTGAGATAAAACGTTAAAAGTTAGTGCGTATGCCCGTCAAAATTCAAAGTCAATACGTGCTTAGCGGTTTCTCTCTGCGTGCTTTAGCTTCGTGACTATGGCAACAGTCTGGATACTTTTGGTCAGACTTCGTATATATACGTACGAGTGTAAAATATTTCATGGAGTGGAATTCTGTATTTGAGGTCACGAATTGTACTAATGAAGACTCAAACCGAAATGTCCGTTGTTGCTTTTATTGTTGTTTAATTCCAGGTGAGTTCGGACTGAGAAGACGTAGGCTCAGAGGTTTTCTAATCATAATTATAGGTGCATGGAGGCGCAATAGCCCAGCGGACTCACGGTCGTAGGATCGCGGTTTCGATTCCCAGACCGGGCGTTGTGAGTGTTTATTGAGCGAAAACACCTAAAGCTCCACGAGGTTCCGGCAGGGATGGTGGTGATCCCTGCTGTACTCTTTCACCACAAGTTTCTCTCACTCTTACTTCCTGTTTCTGTTGTACCTGTATTTCAAGGGGCCGGCCTTGTCACTCTCTGTGTCACGCTGAATATCCCCGAGAACTACGTTAAGGGTACACGTGTCTGTGGAGTGCTGAGCCACATACACGTTAATTTCACGAGCAGGCTGTTCCGTTGATCGGATCAACCGGAACCCTCGTCGTCGTAACCGACGGAGTGCTTCCATCCATAGGTGCATACGTGGCTGTGTGGTAAGAAGCTTGCTTCTCAACCACATCTCTCCGGGTTCAGTCCCACTGTGTAACACCTTGGGTAACTGTCTTCTATTATAGCCTCGGACCAACCAAAGCTTTGTGAGTGGATCTGGTAGATGGAATCAGAAAGAAGCCCACCATATATCTACTTTTATATATATACACACATATATGTATGTATGTGTGAATATGTTCATGTGTGTTCGAGTGAGTGCGTGTGTGTGTATATGTGTGTGCGCGCGTGCGTGTGTATGTCTTCGCGTCAGTGTTCGACACTATCACCATTTAACGACCGGTGTTGGTTGTTTACGTTCCCGTAACCTAACGTTTCGGCCAAACAAAGACCGATAGAATAAGTACCAACTTTTATATATATACATATATATATATATATATATATATATATAATATATATATATATATATATAATACTAGGATCGATTCATTCGACTAAAAGTTCTTCATGACGGTGCCCCAGCGTGGTCGCAGTCTTTTGTCTGAAACATGAAGTAAAAGATAAAGGCTTCCTCGTTTCACGTGTATCACACAACAAAAACAAACATCTTTCTCATGGATTTAGCTGAGCTGGGGAAAACCGAGTCGTTGTCAAGGGCCCCCTTTAGTGCTTACGATTGAATTAAAATGGCCAAATATGGATTTCAAATTTTGGCACAAAGCCAGCAATTTTGGAGAAGGGGGCAAGTCGATTATATCGACCCTAGTACTCAACTGGTACTTTTTTAATCGTTCTCAAAAGGATGAAAGATAAAGTAAGCCACGGAGAAATTTGAACTCAGACCGTAAAGACGGACGAAATGTTGCTAAACATTTTGCCGGGCGTACTATCACACAGTCACACGCTCCAACACACGCATTTACGTACACGCACACACACACACAGGAAAGAGAGAAAAGAATGATATATTGTTATAAGTAGGCTAAAAATAGTCCAAAATTCGTGGTTTCTTTGCTGTCTCTATTGTTGCCCAAATCACATATTTTGTTTGTCGATTTTTTTTCCTTGTTAGAGAGATATCTCATGTTCTTTTGTATGTAAGGTCTTCAAACAATTCAGGCTAAAACATTGGAATTAATGTCATAGAATCTGACCAATATTTTTGTCGATAATAAATGAAGTAGAGAACTGACTTCAAGACATATATGAAAGATAACAGAGATACAATTCAGAGAAATCTTTTTCCGAAAAAGAAACCGAAAGAAAATAATAAATGAAAATAGAAGCAAATATGAATATATAAGAAAGCTAGATAAAAAGAAAATGAAAATAATAAAACACGTCTAAAAAATTTTCCCATTAGTATTAAATTGTTCTCGAAAACAAGTTTATAAACTAATTTATTTATCAGACACACCAGTTATTAATTATACAAAATAACTGTTAATGACATAAAATGCTTATAAAGAATGACATATAGGTTTAGTCTGGTAGTATTTTTCTTATCTAAATGTCTTGGGAATTGGTTTTGTTTCCTTGAAATCTTGGTGCTGGTAAAGAATAGTTCTACAGAATTATCAATGAGCTACTATTGAAAACCATTAAAAATATCTAAGCCTTATTACCCATTTTTAGGAAGTGAAAATATGATCATAATGTTTCTTAATGGCATGAAAACAGAGGTACTTGAATTTCAAAGTCAGAGTTAAAGCTTATATTGTCATTAAGACATATTTTCTCCAGGACCAAAACATGTAACTAACGGGAGCTACCGCATATCCTCATATGTCCGTAATTCTTGGTCTCTCTTTTACATACACATTGGAGAGATTGTGAAAATGCTTTCCCCCGCAAAATAAGCAAAGTCTGTGATCTTAATTACAGGAAACATCACTAGATATTACGTCTGTAATATTTGTCAAACATTCCATAATGTAAATAAAGAATACGGAAGAATCTTATTTCGCTTTTGGAACAAAAGGGGGTGAAACAGTAGCATGGCATGTAATCTCACATACCAATCACTGTGTCGTCAAAATCTCACACCCGGAATCTATACAACAAAAATTCGACATGTAAAGATTTGTAATTTTTTAAGTAGCACCTAAAAGGTTTACAAAGCTTGATCAATGCTTCCCCAGAGATAAGAAATAAATTCATCGAATTGAATTCCTCTCTAACATACAAAATAACAAATC
This sequence comes from Octopus sinensis, assembly GCF_006345805.1. Taxonomy (NCBI): domain Eukaryota; kingdom Metazoa; phylum Mollusca; class Cephalopoda; order Octopoda; family Octopodidae; genus Octopus; species Octopus sinensis. The sequence goes on along the minus strand of NC_043005.1, from coordinate 107,738,693 downwards.
TTGCAAAACTATAACCAAAGCAGGGAAACCTACGCAAATTCATCAAATAACAAAGTAGAAATGACACATACACAGACAAATCTAACGAAAGCAATACTGGATATCGGTAGATATGGTCACAGAATATAAAGTCATGGAATATTCAACTTTGAAGATCATATTCCGACACGGCCTTTAAAATCTTGGCAAAGAGAACCCGAATGAAAAGCATACTCTTAAATTTCATTGTCTGATCTAATTCTAACTACAAGGTCGACAAAACAGGTACTGTCATTTAAACATCGCCTACGCACTCTCACCACTTGACAGCACAGTCAATCTGGTCGTCTGTAACTGTGGCTACTGAGAATCTAGTACAGAGAAGTCAAAACCATAATACATACATACATACACACACATATCGCTTTTCAAATGCGATGCTTGCATACTATCTCCAACATAAAACCGAGTGATCATATTCATAACTGTGAGGTGCTAGCAAAATGGAACGTATCAGGTATTTAGGCCATTCTCATCAAAGTACAGCTTGGATAATCAGATCGTATCTTTCACATAAGTGATATCAGAATTCCAAAACACTTTTTATTTAATTCGCAGCATGAAGGTCAGCTGGATGGGCACTTTTGCGATTCAAAGACAAAGTAAATAACAATCTGAAGAGATGCAAAATTTCCCTTTTCTTCCAGGGAAAACAAATAATCAGAACGCAGGACTTGGCATTAGTCCTGCTTCTACTCACTTCAAAAATTTGAGAAATGTCGACTCCAACATTGTGACAAAATTCCTGCAAACACGAGGGCCTGCTCGCAAAACGCTGCTCCCATAAATAGAAACCTTACCTGACATTGTGGTTTTGTAGCAAGAAGCAAAGCTGGCCTTGCCGTCAACTGAAGGAAACTTATTGTAAAGGATCCACAACTACTCGAACAAACTGAAACCTCAACTTGTTCCATTTCCCAAAAAGGTTTACAAGACACCAACAGGACTCAGTAGCAATATTCATGTCGAGAGAAACATAACTGCTTTATTGAATCCTCATTTTCGTTTACGACGAGAGAATCCATCATATATTATATATATATATATATATATATAAGGTTATGGGCCACCGGCTATTAGCGTCTGACGAGATGTGTATTAAGCTAAGCGCTTTCTGGCTGCGAAACCCTGAGTAACCCTATGAACTGGTCATAACTAACATTTTCTCTCTCTCTCTCTGTCTCTCTCTCTCACTCTGTATATATATATATATATTATATATATATATATATATACAGAGGCACATAATATATATATAAACACACACAAATATATTTACGCATACGCATAGTTGTATAAATATAGATATTAATACCTATATTTATATATATATATATCAATATAGTACATATATAATATATAATTAAATATGCACACACACAAATGTGTGTGTGTGTATCTGTGAATATACTCACATGCACAGACACATATTTATATATTCTTATGTCTACGTATATAGATGGCTATATGCATATGTCTGTGTATGTATATATATATATATATATATAATATATATATATATATAATATATATATATATATATACATATATATGCATATATATGTATGCATATATATATATATATATATTATATATATATATATATTATATATATATATATATACATACATATATATGCATATACATACATACACGCATACATATATATACATACATCTGTGTATACATGTAAGCATGTTACATACATGTACACACACGTGTACACATAATGAATATTTTCTTCTTAATGATTATACAGCTTCTCTGCTTAAATCCATAATCTCACTTTATCTTGAGCTGTAGCTTAAAATTTCCTTCTCGGTGTGATTAAAATATGTTGAGATATGAGTTTATAGATAAACATTTGATCAAGAGGACCTTTATATATTGGGATGAGAGACAGTGGAAATGTTGATGTGTGATGGATAATAATGTAGTAATATTGATTGTACAGATATTGATGAAGTTGATGATGACGACAACGACCACGACGATGATGCTGATGATGAGGATGATGACGATGACAACGGGAACGACGACGACGACGACACTGTTAATGCTGCTAATGATGATGGTGGTGATAACGATGGTGATATAAGCATTGATGATTGTCACGTGGTCACGATTATGGCGATGGTGTTAGTGATTACGACGTAAAGTTGTAAATGGTTAAGTATGTATATTTAAACAAATACCATTCTCTTCTAAAGACAACATTTGCTGGCCAAATAAGCTAACCAGATGGAAGCACCAACCACCAGTTGACATGGCAGCAGCCAGAATACACCAGTAGACATTCCTAGCAGAAGAGAACGACAGGAAATTAAAAGACGGTCTGGTAAAAGGGGTCTGATTAATTAGAAAGAAGCTCGATGATAAGTTTATGAATTTTCAGTTATAGCGGCCATCTTTTCCTTTGATAACGATGGGAATGTATGGATAATGTTTGTGGTTGTGTGCGCACATATATATAATATATATATATATATATATATATATATATATGTGTGTGTGTGTGTGTGTGTGTGTGGTGTGTGTTTATATACACACACATATATATATATGTAATTATGTGCATGAATACACACACACACCACACACACACACACCACACATATATATATATATATATATATATACATATTGCATATGTAATTCTGTGTGTGTTTACGTGCGCCAGCATAGATATAGATCTACATATTTATGCGTATATATATGTATGTATATATACATATATGTATATATACATATATATATATGTATATATACATATATGTATATATGTATATATATATGCATATATATAATATATTATATATATATATATATATATATATATAGAGAGAGAGAGAGAGAGAGAGAGAGATTGAAAGAGAAAGATGGAGGCAAATATACGCATATACATAATTACACCTACATACAGACACACGCTCATACATTATATCTGTGTATTAGTATTACTGTACGTGTTCATGTTAACTTTGAAAATAAATGAAATTTTGGTTCAATATCTACCGTCCTACCATTCCTCTTAATGTTAATTTGTTTATCAGATCTTCCCTTCTGTATTTCTTTCTTCCACTGTTGCACTTTTTTATTTCTGAGGACCATTCAGCATCGATTGCATTTTTACTGCACTGGCTCATTCATTTGTTATCGTTATTTGCAAGGTACTGAATTGTCGTTATTTCTTTCCTTGTTTCTGATTCTTCTAAGATTAGTCACATCGTCCGGCTCCCCATCTATGTGTCGTTCCCTCAGCAATCGTCTCTTCTGCTAAGCCATTTCTCTTACAAAATATTAATTTTAATTAAGCAAATTACTTTTTGATATGTATATGTGTGTGTGTGCGTGTGTGCGTATCCCTTTTAAAATAGGTCTCAATAGTCTATATATGAATTTTCAGATGTTATTGCTCCTTTTTGAGCACCACATTCAACCCATTAACCATTCACGGGCACCGCTTAAATACCCATTAAATTTAACGATGTAACACAGCGGGGTATAATAGTTTTACATAAACACATTACTGGCATCAGGTACGTACATATTAATAGCTGGTAGGAACACCATATTTCGTCAAGCAACCATAATAACAAGTATATTGTATCTCACCTGTGTTACCAACTTAGTTATTGTCGTTGGTTGAAGTTTTTTTCGGACATTGAAGCGGAAGGTCTTTCTTTGTAATACAAATTTTACTTGATGAGGATCTGTGTTTACCAGGGTCGTTCCTTCTGGATGGTAAAGTTTAGCATTTGTAATGATCTTAAAGCTTTTGGCTGTCTGCTGTTGATATTCTTAAGATAGAGGTGATAAGATTGTGTTGTGTTTGTGCGTTTGTCCTGTTGAAGGAGGTGAAATTGCTTTTAAGCCATTGAACACACACACACAACCACACACCACACATGCACCCACACTCTTACACGCATAAACAAGTGCCCAAGAATTTCTAGCCATTAACCCTATGCATAAAATTGTATTTTCTACAAAACTCTTTCTAAATGTTTCGTTTTGGGATTTGGTTTGCAAGATTCTTTATATGAGTTCGTGTGTTGAAGCATATTCTGTTGTGTCTGGAGAGAGTCATTTTCTTTTTGTGCCTTATAATGTAACATACTCACCGTTAAAATTTCTAAATGTCTTCAACTTTTAACTACGTTTCTTTAAAACCAGTAACAATTACTACTGGCATTTTTTCTCCTTTCAAAGCAAGACGTTTAATTACTAGTCATTAAGCATCTGCTGTGTAAGTCACTCAACAGATGCCTATACTTCCGCAGTGTCTAATGCTGCCAAGTTATGAACAATACTTGGGCACATAGGTCATAGCCTGGGAAAATTTTCAACACAGTACTAGATGCCAATAAAAATATTTTCAATAGTTTCACTGTTTGCTACTTCTGTTGTTTAAATGCTAATTTGTTGTTTAAGCACAAAATTATATATTTCTGCAGAAAGGATCTAGTCAATTGTATCAACATTATAGAACGAGAATGATACTTTATTTTATCAATCTACGGGAAGCATTTAAGTTAAAGCTGACTTCGGAGATCTTAACTAAATACAGCAAAATATTTTGTCCGGTGAGATAATGATTCTGCTAATCGATCAGATATTGATTCCTATCATAGGCCAGAGGCCATATTTATTAACAAGAAGGTTTAATCGATGTTATCTAGCATACGGTACTTGACCCCGGAAAGTTGAATAGTTAAAAGGCAAAGTTGGCTGCAGTGTGATATTTAAAATCTATCACATTGTACCAACGTTGCATCAAATTACCTATTTCTTTACTACCCACAAGGGGCTAAAAACAGAGAGGACAAGCAAGGAGAGACAAACGGATTAAATCGATTATATCGACACCAGTGCATAACTGGTACTTATTTAATCGACCCCGAAAGGATGGAAGGCAAAGTCGACCTCGGCGGAATATCAACTCAGAACGTAAAGACAGACGAAATACCTGTTTCTTTACTACCCACAAGGGGCTAAACACAGAGAGGACAACCAAGGAGAGACAAACGGATTAAGTCGATTATATCGACCCCAGTGCATAACTGGTGCTTAATTTATCGACCCCGAAAAGATGAAAGCAAAGGCGGAATTTGAACTCAGAACATAACGGCAGACGAAATACCGCTAAGCATTTCGCGCGGCGTGCTAACGTTTCTGCCAGCTTGCCGCCTTAATTGCATCAACTTACCGACAATAGTTGGAATTTGGTAGCTTTGGTAGATCTTTGGCAAATTGTGGGCCTACACAAACTGAATTACTATAAGCTGGTTATCAAGGAGCTTGGTGATCTGTGAATCTGATGCCATGCGAAAATAGGAATGGATGACGTTGGTGATACACAAGGGATTTATCAAAAGATAGTATTTTTTACTGGTACTCACATTTACGCCATTATTATGACATTTCGTCTACAATGTTCATGCACACATTGAAAATAAAAGAAAGGTTATTGACTTGTCTTGAAGAAAATCGAAAAGTAGTTTGATGATTTCTAATAGTATAAAGCATCTTTTAAAAAGAGCTGGTAGGATTGTCTTAAGTCACACGATTAAAATTGCCATTAAACTCAATCTCAGCTTCCTTACACATCAGAGAAAATTGGAAAAAATTCAACTTCAGCCAAATACCTACATTGTAATAAAAAATATATATTTCCTTACTACGTACAAGGGGCTAAACACAGAGAGGACCAACAAGGACAGACAAAGGGATTAAGTCGATTACATCGACCCCAGTGCGTAACTGGTACTTAATTTATCGACCCCGAAAGGATGAAAGGCAATGTCGACCTCGGCGGAATTTGAACTCAGAACGTAACGGCAGACGAAATACGGCTACGCATTTCGCCCTGCGCGCTAACGTTTCTGCCAGGTCGCCGCCCTAATATATTTAAATATTATTACATATAAATCGCTTCCAAAAACACTTATAAGTAAAGTAACTTACGTTTACCAGAATACATGTTTCTATATATTCTATATATTCAACACGCGGGTAGCTCTGTTAGTTATGCGTGTGTGTTTGCTGGGTATATACGAATGTATAATCGTTTGAAAATCCGGCACCGATTCCCAAAATCTACGTATTGAGTACCTTTTTTCCTTAATTCTTAAACACAAATATTCACTATTCTCTCTCACTTCTCCTCTCCCTTTTTCCCTCATTCTCTCTCTCACTCTCAATCTCTTTCTCTCTCACTCTCTTTCGCTCTCTCTCTTTCTCTCTTTCTTTCTCTGTCTCTCTCTCTTTCTCTCTCTCTCTGTCAGTCTTTCTTTCTTTTTGCATACATGTGTGTGTGTGTGTGTTTTATGCGATTATGTTTGTTGGAAAAACTCCCAACATCTTACTATACAACACAAAACCCTTCAAAATTCAGAATAAAATATTCAACACAAATATGTATGCTTCTTTGCCGCTTCTCCTACCCTTCCACATTCTCACAGATGTAGCCTGAAAAGTGTCTTTTATTGCCGACTTCCTAAATGATTCTCTCTAAATCTGGTCTGGCTGCCATATGAGATTGAAGAATCGTGTTTAAAGAAGGTTAATTCATTTCACTCCTACTTAATACGTCATATAATCTTTAACATCAATATCATCATCATCATCATCATCACCGTCACAAACATCAGCATGCTACAACAGTTTCAATAAGATAGATGACATCGGGACCTGTTATTGTAAAATTTTAGGAATCCGTAAAGAACACGAAAAATACTCCAAACAAATGGAGGATATGTTAAATAATAATAATAATAAAAAATAATAATAATAATAATAATAATAATAATAAAACAATTGTGGAGGTAAACTTAAAAGAAAAAAATATAATGATGGGTAATGAAAGTTTTTCCATGAATATTAGAGTTTGTTCAAAGCTTTTAATTATTTTTCAACACTCATCAAAAAATACCATTTACCCTCATTTAATTTCTTTTGCTATGCGCATGTGAGTTTGTACACACACATACTCTCACGCACACATATATACGCATATATTTCTAAATGGATATATGTATGCATGTGTACATATGTATATATGTATATATATATATATATATATATATATATATATATATACATGTGTGTGCGCATATATATATATATATATATATATATAGTTACACATGGGCATACATACAAACATACGGACATGCGTCTACAACACTCACACGTACATTAATATATATATATATATATATATATATATATATGTATGTATATATGTATATATACATATATATATATATGTGTGTGTATGTGTGTGTGTGTGTTTGCAGTAAATTTTGTGTCCCATTTTTCTGTTGTTTATTGTATGTCCATGTTTTATTCATTTTTATTTTTAAGTGTCATATTAAAGAGCAGCCTCCTTCTGAACTATTAAAGTGAAATCTCGCCTCCCCCTAACTAACCCCCATTTCGCCATTAACCGTTATCGCATCTCTCCCTAACATTTCCCACCTTCTTTTCTTGATGTTTTAACAGTAAACACTTTAAGAACTTAATCCATTAACTTTTCAGCAATGTTCTTCTGTCAATTTTCTCCCTTGACTTAAAGACTTAGAACAACGTGGTGTGCATAAAATTTCATTTTCATCACCTTGTATTTATCACTGGATAACATTAGCTCTGCTATTGCCTTTGTCGATCAAAATCATTGAAATATTCTAATGTTTTTTATATATGTATATATAAATTTCCTTTTTATTTTGTGGACTCTTTTCAATGTTAACTAAGATGTTTTCACCATATAATTTTGTTTTTATTAAGGAGAACCTCAACATTTATGATAGCTGTATTATCATCTTTAAATTATTTTTGTCAAACTTTGTTTTAAAAATGCAGCTTATTGAAATTATTTTATTTTTGTTTCTTTCTATTTTAATTTTTAGTTAAATTTACTTTGCCTTCTCCATTTTGTTTTCCTTTTCTCTTAATGGGAAGAGGGTTGGTCCATTTTCTGATTGATTGCATCGTAACTCCTTTAGAGCTTTAAATTTTCTTTACATTTCTTTGATGGAAAAATATACGCTTCTCTATAATGTAAAGTCAATGACTTGTTTTCGATTCCTGGCTGTGGCTAAATCAATTCATTCACAGACATAATAACTTTAATAAAAATATGAACTTGGAAAATTCTAATTTATTTTTAAAAGATGCTTTATACTATTAGAAATCATCAAACTACTTTTCGATTTTCTTCAAGACAAGTCAATAACCTATCTTTTATTTTCTGTTGTACGTATATATTATAGGTATGTGTGCGAGCGTGCGTAAATTTGTATATGTGTATGCAATGTGTGCATGAACACTGTAGACGGAATGTCATAATAATGGCGTAAATGTGAGTACCAGTTAAAAATACTATCTTTAGATAAATCCCTTGTGTATCACCAACGTCATCCATTCCTATTTTCGCATGGCATCAAATTCACAGATCACCAAGCTCCTTGATAACCAGCTTATAGTAATTCAGTTTGTATAGGCCCACAATTTGCCAAAGATCTACCAAAGCTACCAAATTCCAACTATTGTCGGTAATTTGATGCAATTAAGGCGGCAAGCTGGCAGAAACGTTAGCACGCCGGGCGAAATGCTTAGCGGTATTTCGTCAGCCGTTATGTTCTGAGTTCAAATTACGCCGAGGTCGACATTGCTCTCATACTTTCGGGGTCGATAAATTAAGCACCAGTTATGAACTGGGGTCGATATAATCGACTAAATCCGTTTGTCTCTCCTTGTTTGTCCTCTCTGTTTTTTAGCCCCTTGTGGGTAGTAAAGAAACAGGTACTTCGTCTGTCTTTACGTTCTGAGTTGAAATTCCGCCGAGGTCGACTTTGCCTTTCATCCTTTCGGGGTCGATAAATTAAGTACCATTTACGCACTGGGGTCGATTTAGTCGACTTAATCCTTTTGTCTGTCCTTGTTGGTCCTCTCTGTGTTTAGCCCCTTGTGGGTAGTAAAGAAATATATATTTTTATTACAATGTCGGTATTTGGCTGAAGTTGAATTTTTTCTAATTTTCTCTGATGTGTAAGAAAGCTGAGATTGTGTTTAATGGCAATTTTAATCGTGTGAATTAAGACAATCCTACCAGCTCTTAAAGCGAATATAAGTTTTTAGTAGATATTTTAGAAATGCTTTACGATTAGTTATTGTGGGACCAATCAGCAACGTGACTGCATTGATCAGTATCTAATTCTCCCCGTATTTCCCGATATGCATTTCATTAACGAAGGCTTGAGAAAACACAAATTATTTTCCAAGTAGCAGGAAATGATAATCTGATTCACGCTCGTAGTTGTTGCTGTTGAGCTGTTGAGCGAGCTGTGCTGTTGAGCGAACGGTCTTCGTCCCAGAGCTTGCAAGATGGGAGAAGTCCGAAGCGTGGTCCTTTGCTATTCGTAAGACCCGCAGAAGAGAAAACAGGTCAATCCCCGACACCGAAAGCATCATCGACGGATGGATGAATGCGCATCCAGGCTCAGTGGTTGCGTAGGGAGTCGGGGGACAAGAAATAGGAAGAAAGAGTGTGAGAAAGTTGGAGCGAAAGAGTACAACAGGGGTCGCCACCCCACACCCCCTTCCGGGGTCTCGTGGGGCTTTAGGTGTTTTCGCTCAATAAACACACACAGCGCCCGGTCTGGGAATCGGAACCGTGATCCTCCGACCGCGAGTTCGCTGCTCTAACCACTGGGCCATTGTGCCTCCACTGCTGTTGTTGCTGATCTAGCGTTAAACAGTTGCAATGACAATAGCAACATAAAACTGAGTGGTATTCATGGATGGAAAGCGGTTGAACATAAGTTATTCGGAAACAGAGATGACGTAAGACTTAACAACAATACTCAGAAACAGACTGGACAGTGGCCATAAAACAATTTTGATGAAGGTAAAGCTCAAATACCGCTGGTTTGTGACTTAACCACAACAAACGACTGAAGCGTAGTGGTAGCTGGAGCACCTTTAATTATAGACTTACTCAATTAGAAAGGACTTAAGCTTAAACAATAATAACCAGAGATACGATCAAATCACACACTTGAAACATTAGTTCCCTGGGTGTTGTACAAAGCCAACCACCAAATAAACCTGCCCAAAACCTGCCAGCAGGACATTAATCTACCTCCTGAGGTATCTTGTAACAATACCTCAGAGAAATTTTAACGATTTGTATTATTTCCCTTGTGGAGGCACATGGCCTAGTGGTTAGAGTAGCGGATTGGCGGGCGAGAGATCGTGGGTTCGAATCTGAGACCGGACGATGTGTGTGTTTATGAGCGAAACACCTATGCTCCACGCGGCTCCGGCAGAAGGTAATGGCGAACGTCTGCTGACTCTTTCGCCACAACTTACTCTCACTTTTTCCTCCCGCATCTTGCAGGTCACCTGCGATGGACCGGCGTCCCGTCCAAGTGGGGAACCTATACGCCATGGAAACCGGGAAGCCGGCCCTTATAAGCCAGGCGTGGCTCGAGAAGGAACAAACAACAACAAACAACATTATTTACTATGTTCGTATTGTAGTGACATCCATTTACCTTAAACGGCCGCGGTTTTTACTGCCATGATCATAAACAAAGAATAGCGCATCATAGATTCTTTATGCAAAAGAAAATTAATCACACACTGGCGTTCCCTAGATTATTTTTGCTTTTCATTAATACCAAACCTGTATCAAATATATTCCCTACCAATCGATTATCTTACAGGGTGACTGAGGTAATGTAACTCTGAGATGTTGGAGATACGCCTGAATATTTTGATATATACCCGAATGCGAATTGACGTGTATAAAAGTAAAAGTAGAGCCGGCCTTACGTTCTGGGTAAACCAGGCAATCCTTTGGGATGCTAAATTCATGGGGTGTCTCACAATTGCTGAACAACATTGACAACATTACACAATCCAACAAAACATACAACAAATTAACAATAAAAAAAGAAGCAAGGTTATTCCTAGCACAGGGGAGGATGTTTTAGCTGTTGATGCTTTGCTAAGGGTTTACCCTAAGATAAACGATAATTTATTGAACAAATATGATATAAGGGAACTAAAAACAAATAAATACTATGGGTTAAGATAAAGGATGTAAGTACCGAATGGCCTTCTTAATGGGGGAAGCAACAAAAAACCTAATGGCAGTTGTTTATTACTCACGTGGAAAAGAGAGATGAGTTCAAGAAATAAAATTTAGTTTAAAAGGTTAATTCTCATGCAAAAGTCTTATGGAGTTAACTGGAACAATTAAAAGCAGTCATGTTTCTGCATTATTGTACCTCGCCAGTTGAATATATTCTATCAAAAGAGTGTGACTCATACAACTAGCACACTCGGCAGAGAATGCTTGCATTAGATTCTTCATAACATTGTTTGTAAAACAATGTAAATCTTTCCTTGTTTCTCTTTTTTTAAAATTAATTTTCGTTGATTTCTTCTTGTAATTCTTTTTATCGTTGCTTTCTTTTCCTTGTATTATTTTACCTCCTTCGCTCTATCTTTACTTACTCCCCATCTTATTCGTGTAGTTCCGAAGACGGTGGAACAGAAATATGAAACCAAACTGACAATTTTGTGGTAACTTTTGGTGGTGGTGGTCATCATCGTCGTCGTGATATTGCTGTTCTTTTTATTACCTCCACCTTAGTGAAGGCGGAGTTATTGTTTTCTGTCGCGTTTGTTTGTTTGTTTGTCCGTGGAAAATGTATCTCAAGAACCACCGGATGGATTCAGATGAAAAATTCAAGGATGCTTGGCCTCGTGACTGGCACGAAATGATTCGATTTTGGGCTCGATCCGGTACCGGACAAGGATTCTGGATTATTTTTCCGGCTTTTTATTTAATTTTTGAGAGCAGTCGAGTTTATTTCAAATATTCTCATTTTAAAAATCATCTCTGGCTAATTGTTGAGAGGTCATTGGTGTTGCTTTGGGGGAGGTTTGCGCTCTCTGAGTGCTCTCGTTATTATTTTGGTCATTGTTGTCCAAAAAAGATACAAAGGTTTCAACAATTCCCACTATTTTATTCCGACAGAAACTTCGACCATACAATCATCTTTAGCATCTTCCATTCCAACGCCACCACCATCATTAACACCTCTAATATCACCCTCATCAACACAACCATCACCACAAACATCAACACCACTATCACTTCCATCATTTGTACGACTATATCAACACCACAAACATCACTACCACCATTAACCTCTAACGTCCTTCACCCTCATCAGCATCAGCAACACCACCGCCATCGCGGACACCACCACCGCCATCGCCGCCACCACCACCACCACCACCACCACTGCCACCACGCTGCTGCTGCCACCACCGCATAATATCTATGCCCTAAGGCCGACAGCTTCAAGATATTTTCAATGTAAAATTTACTTTAACGCCAATCCATTTCCGTAGAAGAAGATGGAAGCAGATTCCATTTTTCGATTAAGGAGTCAGGAAGTGAGTCTTTGAATGGTGATGGTAAGAGCTTTTCACGTTGGAACTCTTCATCAAATATGAATTTTACTTGAGACATTACTGTTTACACCGTCATTGTCTGTTTTAGATATCCATCCAGATCGGCGCCGCCGCCGCCGCCGTTCCCGTCACCATCATCATCATCATCATCATGAAAGTCATTATCGCCGTCACCAACAACGCCGCTCCCACCATTATCATCTGTAAGATCTCCCATCATTTTTTCGCCAACATCACCAGAATCATTGTTGACATCACATTATTCGTCCTTTTCCACCTCCTACTCCTCCTCGTCACCTTCTTCTTCTTCTACTTCTTCTTCTTCATCTTCTCCTTCTTCTTCTTTTTCATCTTCTTTGTTTTTCTTCTTCATCTTCCACCTCCACATCTTCTTCTTCTTCTCCTTCTCCTTCCACTTCTTCTTCTCCTTTTTTTCTTCTTCATCTTCCTCCTCCTTTTCTTCTTCTTCTTTCTTCATCTTATGTTTCTTCTTCTTCTTTTTCCTCTTCCTCTTCTTCTTCTCCTTTTTTTCTTCTTCATCTTCTTCCTCCTTTTCTTCTTCTTCTTTCTTCATCTTATGTTTCTTCTTCTTCTTTTTCCTCTTCCTCTTCTTCTTCTTCTTCTTCTTCTCCTTCCTCCTCCACTTCCACCTCCTCTCCTACTTCTTTTTCTTCTTCTTCTTCTTCTTCTCCTTGCTCCTCCACTTCCTCCTCTTCTCCTACCTCTTCTTCTTCTTTTTCTCTTTCTTCTCCTTCTTCTTCTCCTTCTCATTCCTCCTCCTCTTCTTCTTGCTTCTTTTTCTTATTCTTCTCCTTCCTCCTCTTCTTCTTTCTTTTCCCCTTTATTTTCCTTCTTCTTCTGCTACATCCTCCTCTTCTTCTTTCTCTCCTCCTCCTCCGCCACCTCCACCCCACTTCTTCTTCTCCTTCTCCTTCCGCTTCTTCTTCTTCTTCTTATATTTCTTCTTCTCCTTTTTCTTTTTCTTCTTTTTCCTCCTTTTCTTCTTCTTCTTCTTCTTGCTCCTTCTCTTTTTCTTCTTTCTCCTTCTTCTTGCTCCTTCTCTTCTTCTTGCTCCTTCTCTTCTCCTACCTCCTCCTCTTCTTCTTCTTCTTCTTGCTCCTTCTCTTCTTCTCTTTTCTTCCTTCTTCTTCTTCTTCTTCTTCTTTCTCCTTCTTCTTGCTCCTTCTCTTCTCCTTCCATCTCCTCTTCTTTTTCTTGCTCCTTCTATTCTTCTCCTTCCCCTTCCTCTTCTTCTTCTTGCTCCTTCTTTTCTCCTTCCATCTCCTCTTCTTTTTCTTGCTCCTTCTCTTCTCCTCCTTCCCCTTCCTCTTCTTCTTCTTGCTCCTTCTTTTCTCCTTCCACATCCTCTTCCTTTTTCTTGCTCCTTCTCTTCTTCTAATTCCCCTTCCTCTTCTTCTTCTTCTTGCTCCTTCTTTTCTCCTTCCATCTCCTCTTCTTTTTCTTGTGCTCCTTCTTTTCCTCTTCAACTTCCTCTTCTTCTTCTTGTCCTTCCCTTCCTTCTTTTTTTACTCTTTTCCTCTTTCTTATTCTTCTTCTTCGTGCCCTTCTCTTATTCTCTTCCTCTACTTATTCTTCTTTTCTTCTTCCCTTCTCTTCTTCTTCTCTTTCCTCTTCTTCTTATTCTTCTTCTTCGTGCTCCTTCTCTTCTTCTCTTTCCTCTACTTCTTCTTCTTCTTCTTCTTGCTCCTTCTCTTCTTCTCTTTCCTCTTCTTCTTTTTCTTCTTTTTCTTTCTCCTTCTTCTTTCTCCTTCTCTTCTTCTCCTTCCTCCTTTTCTTCTTGCTCCTTCTTTTCTTCTCCTTCCTCTTCTTCTTCTTCTTGCTCCTTCTCTTCTTCTCTTTCCTCTTCTTCTTTTTCTTCTTCTTCTTCTTCTTGCTCCTTCTTTTCTCCTTTCATCCCCTCTTCTTCGTCTTCTTGCTCCTTCTCTTCTTTTCTTTCCTCCTCCACTTCCTCCACTTTTACTTCTTCCGCCTTCTTCTCCTCCTCTTCCTCCTTTTCTTCTACTTCGTCCCCTCCTCTTCCTCCTCTTGTTATTCTTCTACTTCTTCCTCCTCCACTTCTTCTTCCACCTCCTCTTCCTTTCCCCCTCCTCATTCTCTTCTTCTTCTTTTTCTTCCTCCTCCTTCTCCTTACCATCGTCATCATCACCACCATTGTATATAACATTACTATGACCGTTCTATGTATAACAGTGTGTTCCTTCCTACGTTAGCTATCGCAAGTGCTGTATTATACTCATCATCAATCAGTTTGACTACATATCCTTTAGCAGTGTTGGTATTTTTCGTACTGTTATTGTTGACGCTGCTTTTGCTTTAACCGCTGTTGCTCCCATGTGAAAGACAGCAACTGAGAATCCCCAAAGAATCTCAATTGTTTTATTTGCGCCTTACATGGAGTTGAGAACTTACTGACATAGACAAATTAGTATGAGCTTTTTAAGACAAATTAATGGAGTAAGTTACATAATCCTATAAATAGCGTTATCAACCTTCCTGACGCAAGTCGACAACAGAAAATCTTTGTTGATTCCTAAATTTCAAAGACATGTTGGTAGGATGAGTAACTCATTGTATATGTATGTTTGCCTCCACCACAAAGGACCAGTCCTTCTTGTAGTATAGTGGCATGTGTGCTTCCACGACACTGAGAATTATGCCAGGAGAGCGCAAATTCCTGGTGGCACCTCCCGTGCCGCATGTGTCAAAGGATAAAGTCCAGACTAATGTTGACCATCTCTTCCCAGCAGTAAAAATGGGTTTGCATATGGCATACACCCCTGCATATAAAAAGCAAAGAATAAGGAGGAAAGTGGTCGATGGCCTATCCTCCATATGGAATGAAGAACAGAAGGGAAGTGAAAGTATGTTTGATGGTTTTACTTAGACGTTTCTGATTTACATACATTTTTACATAGGGTTTGGTATGGTCATTTCATTAGTATTCTTTTGATTTGTGTATGTCCTCCATAACATTGTAACTTCATTTATTTTTTATTTTCAATAATAACCATTCTGTCTCTCTTCGGATTGCATTGTTTATTCAAACTTGTCGCTAATAAGGTAATAATGGATTTTGTTGGAGACAAGAGAGTTCGGGAATATATATGTATATAAGGCGGCGAGCTAGCAGAAACGTTAGCACGTCAGGGCGAAATGCTTAGTGGTATTTCGTCCAGCCTTACGTTCTGAGTTCAAATTCCGCCGTGGTCGACTTTGCCTTTCATCATTTAGGGATCAATAAATTAAGTACCAGTTCCGCACTGGAGTCGATCTAATCGACTTAATCCCTTTGTCTGTCCTTGTTTGTTCCCTCTATTTTTAGCTCCTTGTGGGCAATACAGAAATAAAAACGTTAGCATGCCGGGCGAAATGCTTAGCGTTATTTCGCCTGTCTTTACGTTATGAGGTTAAATTCCACCGAGGTCGACTATGCCTTTTATCCTTTCGTAGTCTCTCAGCAATGTACACTCACAGTAATGTGTGCATGCATGCATGTATATATGTTTGTATATGTATGTAAATGTATTCATATATGTGATTTGGCTTATTTAATGCATCAATATATTTGCTTATTCTTTTATTTTTTATTCTCAGCGGTCATGCTGGAACATCATCTTAACCGAGAGTATTCCAAAACTCATGGACATATAACTTACAAACAGGAAGCAAGTATTTATAAGGTGTGTCTGACATCAACGCTATGATGATTACTGCTGCTCATTGAAAGCCAAATCTCCCCCAAATCACTTCCCAACCATGTTAAATAATGATAGGACGTCACTGGATAAACTGGACCTTAATAACTGTCAGGTGGAATGAAATGAATTATAATGATCCCATCATATTAGCCCAGGGCTAATGAGCAGGTAATGCTATTAGATTCAACATAAATACTCATCTGGTACTAAAATCACGCTTAACAAGAACACTATCATAGTTGTAATCCACCCAAAACAAACGTTCTCTTTTCTCAACATAGCCTGAATACATACATACATACATACATACATACATACATACATACATACATACATACATACATAAAATAATGGTAGAACTTGAAAATTAAAAAGTTCACCAAGTTAGAGCCGGTTATATTTTGTCGTGTGAAACCACAAAGAAAAGCAAGCCCTGTGGTGGAGGGCAGCTTATTAGCTACACTCTGGACACGAATTTGGTTAGAAAAATTCAAGAGAAAGAGGTCGTCTATGGACCATTGATAAGGAGTTTGCAAATACAATACCCAAGATACACTATCAGCTTCATACCCATAATTATTGGAGCAACAGGATACATACCAGCTTTTCTGGAGCAAAGAATGCCTGAACTTGGAATTTGGTGAGATAATGAAAATCCTTAATTCATAAGCTACAAATGAACACGATACTTGGAACTATAAAAAGTATTCAAGACCTCCCTAAGATTTAAACGATGGCAGTTGAATCCTGATCTTTCCTTCACAACCTTGCTACCAAATCGGTGGCCGGTGAAAATTTACTCTAAACTAAAAAGAGGAAGAGAAGACATACATACATAAATACATACGCACGCACATACATACGTACATATATATATATATGTATATATAAAATATGAATTAGAGATAAAACCACTATTATGCAACTCAAACAGTGATAGACATTAACCAATGCGTAAATAACAAATAATATATATATTATAGTGGTTTTATCTATAATTCATATTTTATATTTATTTTATATTTATATATTTATATGCGAAATTTGATTTAATACTAAATTGAATCTTTCCCCTGTAAGTTTCGAGTTATATACCCTAATATTATTAATATATATGTATATATAATCTATATCCGTGGGTGTGTGAGAATGTATATGTAAATAATTATGCCACGTATGCACACGGACCCTGACACCACACACTGTTTGCGGATCACACAGCAGGATTCTTATATCGCCACAGCACAACACAATACGGCAGTAGCGCACATCATACAAAACTGCTACGTGCTATGTATTGAACAACCACATATCACACAAAGAACCAGCACACTCCACACGTCCAACAACCACATACTATGTTTTAAATCACAACACACGACACAATAAAACACTACACACTAGAACCTAAACTACCACACATCACCCATCAGTTCTGCCACTGCTTCAGTAAACACAGACAAGATTTAGAAAGAAACCATTCAATAAATACAATCTTATCCAGAGAAAAAGTAGTGACAAAAGAAAAACAGAAAAGAAAAAAGGAGAGGAAAAGAAATAAAATATATCATGAAAACAAATAATGGTGATGATGATGATGATGATGATGATCATGATGATCATGATGATGATGATGATAATAATAATAATAATAATATAATAATAATAATAATAAATAATAATAATAATAATAATAGGTTCAAAAATAAACAAATTAGAAATCGTAATAAACTAAAGACCATTTGGAAAATATAAAAATAAAAAAACGTAGAACTATATAAATAACGATGTAAACAATGTGTGAGTGTATACACACACATACACGCATGCACACACACACACACACATATATATATATATACATATATATACATATATATATATATACATATATATATACATACATATATATATATACACACATATATATATACATATACATATGTACATACACACGCACACATCTTCACACACACACACACATACATAAACACACATATACAGACAAGTATAACATTAAAACAAAAATATTGGGAACATGGCAAAATAAATAAGGTGATATGGATATCCCATGGGAGTAGAGCGACGACATTGAATAAAAGTGAGATAACTGATAAAATAAATATACAAAAGATGTATTTAGTGAAAAGTGAAACCGAAAAACGAAAGGTTTTGTATTTTTTCTTTTTTTTTACATGAATGTGTCAAATGTCCAACTTACACGATTGTTTCTCATCAATCTTAATCAGTCTTTTAGATCTGAAGCATTTTACATTGACAATTTTGGCAAAGGGAATTTGATTGTTTTCAATTCTTTTCTTCTGCTAGTTTTCGCTTTTGTTACTCTTCATATTTTTCTCTTTTCTTTCTTTCCTTTTTTTTTAAATTTATTTTTCGAGGGTGGGTTGTGTTCTTGTTAGTGAAGTCGCTGAGGGTATCTGAAAAGGAAGTGTGTTTTAATTCTTTGCTTTATTTTTCATTTTATTTTATTTTTGCATATTGATTACTCATTATTTTTCCAGTAGGCTTGTATTATTATTTTTATTATCATCATGATTATTATCATTAACATTACTGTTGTTATTGTTCTTGTTGTTGACTTAGTTATATATCACTTTTTATTTCCGTATATTAAAAAAATCCCTCTCTTTTTATTTTTATTTATTTATTTTGTTTTTTACTGCCTAAAGGTTTACGTTAGCTATTATATTTCAAACTTGGCAGGAAAAGAAAAAAACAACAAAAAACAACAATAAGGACAAACATGTACTCAATAAAAAAACAAAGCAAACAAACACTATAATGAACCTCAGGGATGGAAAAACAATATGAGATACGGCACACCATCGTTTACTGGAAGATTATTGAAAGTGTAAATAAGTACTAGAGGAGGCAGAAGCTTGGGGGCTATTTGAAATCACCAATTCATTCTTTGGAAATGTTTAGTAGAAAAACATAATTCTGTTGAAGTTTTCTTAGGAAAAAAATGTCTGGTGTATATTTTTTATAGTGAACCATTTAAAAAGATAAACAAATTCAACACTTTGTATGGCCATTGAAGCATTATTTTTTTCCTGTTATGAATGCGTTATTTAACATGAGTTTCTGCTCATATCTAAAGATTTCACTTTCTTTTGCGTTTAACACATGTTTTTTAATGTATATGACGAGGGATTTTGAGGATCACAACTTCCAATTTACGTTGCTAAGGTGATGGCTAGATTTATTGTGCGCCTACCAGTGAATTTAAATATTGGTTTCAAATTTTGGCACTAGGCCAGCAATTTTGTAGGTGAAGGGGAATAATTCGATTAGAGCAAATTCTGCACTCAGCTAGTACTTATTTATCGACCCCGAAAGGATGAAAAGCAAAGTCGACTTCGTTGGAACTTGAACTCAGAACGTAAAGAAAGACAAAATACCTACTTCTTTACCACCCACATGGGGATAAACACAGAGAGGACAAACAAGGACAGACAAACGGTTTAAGTCGATTATATCGACCCCAGTGCGTAACTGGTACTTAATTTATCGACCTCGAAAAGATAAAAGGCAAAGTCAACCTTGACGGAATTTGAACTCAGAACGTAAAGACAGACGAAATACCTATTTCAATTTCTTTACTACCCACAGGGGCTAAACACAGAGAGGACAAACAAGGACAGACAAACGGATTAAGTCGCTTATATCGACCGCAGTGCGTAACTGGTACTTATTCAATCGACCCCGAAAGGATGAAAGGCAAAGTCGAATTCGTTGGGACTTGAACTCAGAACCCAAAGAAAGACAATACCGTTGAACATTTTGCTCGGCGTACTAAAAGATTTTTCCAGTTCGCCGCCTTTGTGAATTTAAATATTGCTGCTATTTTCGACCGCAGCTTCATCAGTCTCGCTGAAATACATGTGCGCAGCAATGCGTATACACAAGTGTGTGTATGTGTGCCTACATATATACATACATACATATATATATATGTAACCTCGTGAGTACCGCTGGCGATTTGTTTCCTCTGTCTTCCCTTCTCGCGATCTTTCCTTCTCATCTGTTTCCGACGAAGAGCTCCGCTCGAAACGTTAAACCCTCCTTCTTCCCTTCTTTCCTGAGCGTCCAATAATACTTTATTTGTTCCACGTCCTCGCGTTGTTGTGTTTTTGTTTTGTTTTTTGCGTTTTCTTGCTTGGATTAACTGTATATATACATATATATATATATATATATATATATATATATTATATATATATATATATATTTGAGCATAAGTCTTATACAGATATGCATATAAATATTTTTCCATATGACATTTTATATACAGATTGTAATGCTGGACATTCCCGCCACCAGATGTCGAGGGACGATTATTTCTGTTTTAGCAGTTTTGACATTAAATTTCTTCGGTAGGATCAAGAGCATTGGAGTTCTCAGGGAGTGTCCAGGTTCTGTTATCCCACGATGTAGGGTGTTTTCTTCTGATTATTATCCCTGTAGCCATCACACGGGAAGTAATGCAGCTGTAGTAATTAAAAGCATTAGAGAAAATATTTTGATTTACTACTTGCTGCGAGTTTTCTCTTTGCTGTCAGCTGTGGTCAACTTTTAAATATTATATATTTGACAAAAAATCCGCTGTTTCGTACAGCAAGTCACAAATCTCTGTTCTGATATTTATCCTACCTAATGACTGTTAGTAGGCCATTGCAGATCATACTACAAACCAACATCTCCCCTCTACTGGTTATTCTCGTTGCTGCATCCGTTGTTGATGTGTTAGCGGTGTCTAAATGTATTGTGAAAGAGATATATTGGGTTGAGTGTTTTTTGTTTCAAATTTTAAAATGCACGCAGAAATAAAGCGTTTTGGCAAAATGCTTTATGTGATTAAAAAAGAATTTGTTGTTCTACAATACAGTGTGTTCTGATTTTTTAATTTTATTGACTTTATGTGTATTTTCAGATCATCAAAACGGAATGTCAAGTGGACAAAACTGAGTATTTTGACACCATTTGCTTTTTGCATTTAATCGAGGTGTTACCGCCGCCGAAGCTGCTCGTGAGATTTGTGCTGTGTATGGAGAAGGAGCAATGCTTTGTCGTACTGCCCGCCGTTGGTTTTTGCGCTTCAAAAATGGGAATTTTGACCTCAAGGACGGATCACACACCGGTCGTCAAATTGAATTCGATTAAGAATGATTAAATCAAATTCTTCATGAAAATCCACGTCAAACGACCGGGGAATTGCTTGTCAGTTATTTGACATTAACCAGTTGAGCATGTCCCTTAGTGGCTGACGATATGTGCATCTCTGATCACGAGCAGAATTAGTGGGGGAGCATTATAGCCATGTGTTGAGAGGGATTGTTTGGGGTTTGAATAATTCACCTCTGGAAACATGGGTGGTTATTTCAACATCCTTAAACAACCCTTATTCAGGGACCTTTTGAGCGGGATGGGCTACTCAACCTGAAGAAAATTCTAACTGGGCCCCACCTGCAAGGTCATGTGCTGTTTATCTTGATATGAGATGACCATGTCGCGCACATATGGTTGTGATGCATGTGCCTAGTGTACCTTTATCAGACGGGTAGTCATGATGGGTATATTGGGCTTCGTATATTTTACCCCAGTGTCACTTTGATGGCATGCACTGCTCTCTCACTCAGTAATAATAATAATAATAATAATAATAATAATAATAATAATAATAATGATAATTATAATAATAATAATAATAATAATAATAATAATATAATAATTAATAATAATAATAATAATAATAATAATAATAATAATAATGATAATTATAATAATAAATTAAATCATACCACCTAATAAATATGATGAAGAAGAAGAAGAAAATGAAGAAACAACAAAAGCTATAAAACAAATGAAATCCAGACTAAAAACAGAACAGCAACGAACCATGATAAAACGATGGCAAAAGAAAACCCTCCACGGTAAATACTGGACTAAACTAAACGCAAAAGAAATAGACAAAGAAAAATCCCAGCAATGGTTGAGAAGCTCAGGATTCAAAGCAGAGACAGAGGGATTTTTAATTGCAGCACAAGACCAAAGCCTCCCCACCAGAAATTACCAAAAACATATAATGAAAAGAAATATAACAAGTAACTGCAGAATATGTGGAGATGGACAAGAAACAATAAATCATATTATCTCTAGCTGCCCAGTCCTGGCTAAGAAGGAATATATTCACAGACATGACAAAGTTGGAACCTACATACACTGGAAGCTATGCCAACATTATGGAATAACAACAGAAAAAAGATGGTATAGGCACACACCAGAAAAGATCACAGAAAACGAGAAAGCAACCATACTCTGGGATATGCCGATACACACAGATAGAGAAATTAAGGCCAACAGACCAGATATACTTGTCAGAGATCATGAAGAAAAAAAATGCTTTCTAATTGATGTATCAATACTGGCAGAGGACAACGTGTCTCTAAAAGAAATGGAGAAACTTTCAAAATACAAAGACCTGGAAATAGAGGTAACCAGAATGTGGAATCTAAAAACAGAAACATTCCTATCATAGTAGCTGCATTAGGCATGATAAAAAAATATTCAGACAAATACATAACAAAAACACCAGGACTTACAAACACATATAACATACAGAAAATTGCACTACTAGGCACTGCACACATCCTACGCAGAACACTTTCCATACAATAACCATCAGAGCATCACAACAAATCACAGCACATACCCAAGGCACACAGAGCTGCGCTCGGTAGTGAAGTGAAAGCACGCTATAAAAATAAAACTACTGAATAATAATAATAAAAATAATAAAATAGCCACGTAAGAGTAATATTCTCTGGAATTCTATGTTGTGTTGCTTCGGCACTTCTGAGTAATTTAACATATGAATGAACTATTTTGAAATATAATCAAAATGAGAACGTGAGATTGATTAAAATATTCAGATTAGTTTTTTAATATTTGTCCTAACCACCTTGTATCTTTGTGTGAAAGACTTTCAGTAAAGAAGTCATTTTGTAGAAAAATTTGGATTTTGGTAACTTGGTATTATTTTCTCAGAACTTGGATCTTTTTCATCTCTTGTAATTTTGAATCTGATTTTTAGTATTTAAGAACCACTTATTAGCTTTTACTTACACCGTTAGAAATTATGCTTTGCTACACCTTACTTTTTTCGCGCATTTTCTTTTCGTTTTAATCTTTTGTGAGTCACTTTTTTTCTTGCATGCTTCCTTTAATCCCCTCAAGCATAGAAATGTATAAGACTATTCCTCTCTGGTTACTATGCTTTCTTATATT
>NC_043005.1:107705129-107707629 GCF_006345805.1 Octopus sinensis | reverse complement strand
TGCTTGTATTATGGTTGAAACAGGACAAACGTAAGACGCAATAGTGGTTGTCATGATTTCAAACTGCTTGCGAGCGTTGTAACTTGTGAAGGGCTTGGCCTAGGAGGTACTACAACACCACATTGTGATAAAGTGCAAGGAAATGACAGGCGGCTACTGATCAAGAGTTGGAAGGAACAAGCCAGCAAATGTGACAAGATGGAACTCCAGAAAGCTTGGTTAAGAGGGAACCATGCACTGGCGCGCATGAATTTTGGGAAATGGAGCTATACTGGAAAAATCGCAGGCTCTGCACGATGAATACATTTATCATTCTTTTGTCAATACTAGTGTGAAAAGGATACCTACTGCTAGGCCCACTGCTTCGGGTCTCCCTGAAACGACAAAAAGACTAGAAGCTGAAAGTCAACGTGCGGGAGGCCACTGAAGTTTCCAGATACTGTCACCTCAGCATAACTAGGGCTAAAAATCGTTCTTCCCGATTCCCTGGGTAGCTCCCATCGGGATGGAAAATGACAGTAAAAGAAAAAATATGGAAATATGGAATCTATGGAGATATGCTAAAGCAAATCGTGGCAAAAAAGATGTGCCCAATCGAAATGAAATTCAGATGGTTTGCAAGCCAGCCTCTCTGCAGAGCTTATAACATGCATAGCACCACAAGAAGTAGCAGGTGGAGGGCCACCAGCTTTGATGAGGAAGCAGTGAAATTTATCTCAAGGAGATGCGACGCCTGGTAGAATTATTGCTAATATTTATAGTATTAGTTGGATACATACTGATATTTAATCAACCTCGAATGGGTAACCTGGGTGAAGTTGTTCGAGACTGAATGACCCCGAAAGACCAAATGACCTTAGGAAGCAGCAGCAATCATGTGTCCAAATGCATCATAGGATGATGAATGGAAAATGGTATATACTGAAGATTTCTTTCAAAGCATGTTTAAGAACAAAAACGGAACGTTTACTGTGGGATCTAAAACCTGAAAAAAAATTCGAGTTGAGTGGTTATACATACATGCATACAAACTTTCACACACACACATTTATGCATGTAACCATACACACTCAGCTATGTAAGCACACACCTGATTTCTTGGGCTTTCTTCCTTCTTCAGACCTTTCCTCTCTCCTCTTTCTGACGAAGAGCCATGCTCGAAACGCTGTACACCCACGCTTTTTTTTTTCCATTTTACACTGAGCGTCAAGTTAAAACATTCGATGTTTACATCGTCTTGACTTTTGTCGATTGGTTACTTTTTAAATGTCGATTTACCTTTACACTTTTACTCTTTTACTTGTTTCAGTCATTTGACTACGGCCATGCTGGAGCACCACCTTTAAGGATAGAAAGACGTTTACAGCACCTAGGTTTCCCAAGCGGTATCCCGGCTAAGTACTAACTAGGCTCGACGTTGCTTACCTTCGGTGATCGGACGAGAGCCGGTGTTTTCAAAGTGATATGGCCGTATACATACATACATACATACATACATACATGCATACATACATACATACATATATTTGTACTGCTGCGGTTGTCAGTATTTTATTTGATTTAATTTCTGTATATATATGTTACAGAAAAGTTTACAGTACATAAAAAGAACCCTAATACCCATCTGCCATGTGCAACGACACGCGTGAAGTTAATTACATTCAAAGGTAAATTCGATGGGGTTTTAAATTAAAGCAGTCAAAATAAAAAATGAAAGAAAGGAAGAAAAGTATAAGAGAAAAGATGCGCAAAAATTTCTGATTCATTTTGTCAGACATTCTGTGTTGTCTTGGTTCCAGATAAGTTCCTGCGTTTATATCTATATATGTGGATATGCATATATATATAGATGTATGTATGTATGTATGTATGTATGTATGTATGTATGTATGTATGTATGTATGTATGTATGTATGCATGCATGTATGTATATATATTTATGTATATATAAATACATATGTATATATACGTATTTACGAGTTCATCTCGTCAAATCTGATGCTATGATGATGATCATCATTATAGCCGTCACCTTGATGGTAACGATAATGATGATGTTCGCTCTTGTTTTAATCTCAAACTGCAAACATGAAAATCTATAAAGGCATATGCTATATAACTGGTGTGTATCGATTTCTGTTGGTCAATATATAACGAGAGAAAAGTGGGTTTTGGGGAGGCGGATGGGAACAAACGAAATAAACTGAAAAAAAAAGAAAATCCGAAATATAATATAATAAAGCAGAATATAAGGAAAAGAAAAACATCAACAAAAAACAAATACGACATCAGTCATTATCTTCAGGAATAAATCCCCAAAATATAGAAGACTGTTGTAAATCAGTGGTGACCAGATTGTAATTAAATTTATTGCTTTCTATGATGGAAATTTCTTATGTTCGTTATGTATTTTAAGTCTTTTTTTCCCCTTTTTAATAATAATATTTTATTATTTTCAATTCTTTCCTTTACTTCGTTGGCCCTCTTCCTCTCTCGTTTT
>NC_043005.1:107697629-107702629 GCF_006345805.1 Octopus sinensis | reverse complement strand
ATAGTATATACATATATTTACATGTATATGTTATATTTATATATATATACATATATATACATATATATATGCATGTATGTATATATATAAATATATATATGTATATATATATATATATATATATATATATATATATATATATATGTATATATATATAGATATGTGTGTATATATACATATGTCGATATATCTGCATGTGTTTATGCTTTTATGTATGTGTTGGAGTGTAGGCTCGTGTTTGTTTGCATATGTCCACATATATTACATAGCTTTATGCGTACATAGGCAGAGAGTCACATACGTACTATACCTCGATACTTATAAATGTATTTCTATACGTATATGTGTGCACGTGTATGTATATATATGTATGTCTGTGTGCGTATGTATTTGTCTGTGTGTGAATATGTGTATGTGCATGTACGTAAATATTTATATACACATATACTCATATAGATAGTGTATATATGCATATAGAGTGGATATTAATTTATATGAATACGATAGCGCCGGCATGTCTGTGTGGTTCAAATGTTTAAAATGCAGTCTGTGGTTCTGAGTTCATTCTCACACGGCGGCGTATTCATTCACTGTCACACACTATGGGATACTAATAACAGATACACATTCTTCTTCAAAGTTTCAGATAAGCAAAATGCACATATGCATATTTAGATAACACATATACACATGCATATAATACACACACACACGCACATACACACACACAACACACACACACACACACACACACACACACACTCACATACATATATCTCCGCGTGTATGTGTATAGATAGGTGTAAATGGACAGATTGATGGGTGGGGATATATGGATATATGGATGTGGATATATACTCATATCAGCATGCAGGTTGTAAAATGTTTTAATAGGAGCTAAGATATCCTGAATTGTCACTGTTAATTAACGTTTCCATGTTTACACATTATTGGAACCGCTTGAATTAACAGTATCTTGAATGTTAGAGCAAAGATTCAAGGATCTTTGGCTAGTAATAGTATATTAAATATAGTCTAACGTTTGTAGTCAATTTTTTTTCCCGTCTGTCCAAAAAGAAAAAAAAATGTTTCTTTATGTATATGCCTTATATTAATAAAGTACGGTTCTTAAGCTTTAATATGTTTGGTAGAAGATTTCGCCGACGTTTCAGATCGTTTCTCTTCGTTAACGAGAAAAGTGTTTGTTAGTTTCTTTCATCTACAAAACAGTAAAGACACAGAAAAATATGTTATCTCTGTTGCGAAGAAACCTCGCATTGTTTTCTCCCAACCTACGCGCAAAAAATTTATGCTTCGCCAATAAAAGGAAATCTTTGTCCCCCAGAGCACCTTACGTTCGCGTTTCTTCTTGCTTAGCTTTCTATCGTAAGCGGTGTGTTACTTTGCGACAAACGTCACAAGCCACTTACGTTTACCAGCAACCAATTCATATCATGATTTTAATAAAGACATTAGGAAATGTGATTTAGGACTTATCTATTATAAATACAATAAGGATGATATATAGCTAAATGCAATTGCTCATGTATAGCAGGGCAGTAAAATAATAAATACTAATTGTTTATAAATACAACAAAGATGTACCCATACATACATGAATATCTATATACTTACACAAACACATATACATACACATGCACACACTCACATATATATATATATACTTACATATAAATATTCTTATACATACACACACTTACACATATTCATTCATACATACACAAACACTCAGACTCACACACGCACACACACATATATCGTAGAGCAGAATGAAAATGGAATTTCCAATAAATTATTTTATAACATCATAAATTACAATAATCTGTACACGTTTTCAGTTTCATATACAAATATGTTTGTTTGAATGTGTATGTATATTTGTTTGTTTGTGCGTGTGTGTGTGTGCGGGGGGGGGGTTATATATATGTATATATATTTTTGATTTCAGTCATTGGTCTCAGGTGTTGTGGAGAGCATGTCCCCGAATATTTATCTCGATAATATCAACTAAAATACTTCATCTAGTACTTATTTTAATTTATTCTTATTTTTTGAATGACTAAATATATCTATTGATGAAATGGATCATATCTCATCGCTGTACAATAACTACTTTCTACGAGCTATTTTCGTTGGATTCAACGATTTACATTGAGGCATATTATACCCATACACACATGCACACATATGCCAAGACTCAATGCGTATTCGAGCACTCGCATATATATATATATATATATATATATTTATATATATCACCGTGATCACCGTGACCGACCAGGCTATCAGATGTTGCTACACATCGCTGGTCATAATGCGCTTCGCATTGTTTTAGCATCCAAATGACGCCACCCCACCGGCTAAGCGAGCAGGCCAATATATATATATGTATGCATGTATGTATGTATGCATGTATGTATGCATGTATGTATGTATGTATGTATGTATGTATGTATTTATATATATATATATATATATATATATATATATATATGTATATAATTATAACAATAACTAAGGGCATAGCAACAAGTTTCTTGACCATATACCGAAAATTTTAGAAATAGCACCCAAAAGATTGCTATTTCTTTTTCCTACAAAATATGTCTCCACAGATAACATTTATTTGTAACTCACATAGGCAAAAAGAAGGAAAATAATGAAATCAAACAGTTTACCATTAATTATGGACGCATTTCTGGATTAGAATTATAAAACTTCATTTCCTTCATCGACATAATATTTCGAGAATTATAAATCTGAAGATGCTAGCAAGACTTACATCTGTATTTCTGACCAAGCAATCTTTTGGCTGCTGTTTCTAAAATTCTTTGTCTATTTAAATTAGTCATTTGTATAACGAAATTGTTATTCAAATTTGTTGCTCTGTCAAGTCCCATGTGAGATAGGAATCAATTACTTTTTACTATTTATGAAAGCGACTCGAAGAAAGAATATTATCAAATTTGATCTAAAAAATAAAACAGGAAAACTTGTGCGATTATAACTTTTACTTTGTGCATGTAAGCTCGTAGTAAGAGTGAAAGTAGTTATTGCATCAGCATGGAGGTATGCCGTCTCAAGTTCCATATAAAATACTTCATGAAGAAGTATTGTAGAAAAAATTTACTTGATGATTTGTTACATTGTTATAGAAGATTAAGTAACGACAGCAGTCAAGTTTAGATCTAAATAAAATTTTTTTTATTTAAAAGCAAAATATATTTATCTTGGTTTCAATGTTAGAAGAAAGCATGAATGATTTCATGGCTTTCGTTTCATGGAAAAAAATTTGTATCAAAAAGTTGTGAGGTAAAATATGAAAGAAAAAATATAAGGCAAAAAATTGGATTAACAATTAACTTTTTATTTTAAAATCAAGCTATATATTAATTAAGCTTAAATGATAGAGCTCAATTCGAAGAATTTCATGGTATCAATCTCATGCAATTAAGTTTTAAAAGAAAAAAGTTATGAGTGTTTGATTCTCAAATTTGAGGGTGATAATATAGTTCTATACATTTTTTATGAATATAGTTCTATAAGGGGACTTTTAATATAAGTCACCAGCATTATTGAGGTAAGGAAAACATTATCAGTGACACCGCTAATTGGCATATTATTAATTAGCATAATAGCATTGCCTGGAAAAAACACAGATTACATGGAAAAATGCGAGCAAGAAAAAATATTATGCTTAAGTACAGGAAAAGTACAGGGCAAGTTATTATACTAGGAAAAGTTCAGGACAAGTTACTACATCTGGTAAAATACAGAACAATAAAGTTTTTACTTAAAGTATTGCAGCAAAGGATATAAGTTGAGTATTAAAATTTATTTGATTTTAATCTAAAGGTAACATTTTAATTAAAAACGGTACCATCATTTTGCTATTATTCTATTTATTGTACTAATTATGTACTACTGTTATTTTTTATAACCTATTTTCAAATTTCTAATTATTAATTAATAATTAAAGAAATGAAATTTTTTAAAGTGCAAAAAATATTTTGAGTTATATTTTTATATTTTTTCATTCTCAATAGAAGTAATAACTTGTTATAAAGGTTTTAGTTTTAATAAAAGCTAATATTTTCTAAATCTAAATATTTTATTTGAGATTTTATCCTTAGCTGCAATAATTTAATTAAAAATTTTCTTGTTCTGTACTTTACCAGATATAATAAGTTGTCCTGTACTTTTCCAGGTTTATAATCTTAAGAATATTGTTTCTCTTGCTCGCATTTTCCCATGTAGTACATATTTGGGTGGATAGCAAAAATGATGGCGAAAGAAAAATTGGGATATTGTGTGATCAATATGAATCAGACTGATTGTGAGACGGAGATTGATGAAAGGTTATCAGACCAGACAAACAGATACATAAATCAATAGATGCACAGTTTCTTTCAGGAAAGTGCGTACACAAATGCTCTCTCTCACACACACACGCAGGTGCAATCACGTTTTTATATATTTGATATATATGTGTAAGCACACACATACATATACATGCACATGCATATACATGTGTGTATATATATATGTATATACACATACATAATCATAAGGAATAATCGAAAATTAGAAATAAGAATAACAAAACAAGAGGACGCGCACATGAAATGTATTAGTCGACACTCGGTAAAGGTGGAAAAAAGAGAAGGATTTTGATATTTCGAGCATAACTCTTCATCAGGAAGGAAAACAGAAAAATATCACCAACAGCACGTGTGTGATTACATGGCTGAAGTGACCAGAAGTGGGAAGAGATAGATATAGCGTTTTTTTGTGACAGGAGATTGCGAAGATGGCCACTATGTACGTGTGTATGTGTGTGTGTGTGTGTGCGCGAGCATTAATGTGTGCAAGTGTGTGTTTGGATTTATGTGTGTGTGTGCGTGTGTGCGCGAGTATGTGAGTGTGCATGTGTCTCTATGTGCATGTATGTATGTGTGGGAATGTGATAGGGTGTGAAA
>NC_043005.1:107657629-107692629 GCF_006345805.1 Octopus sinensis | reverse complement strand
GGATGTATGTGTGACTGTATACACCTACATACAGATATACATACATACATACATACATAAATACATACATACATGCATACATACATACATACATACATACATACATACATACATGCATACATACATACATACATACATGCATACATACATACATAAATATATACATAAATACATATATACATATATGCATACATGCATATTGATATATGTATAAATACGCACACACACACATATATATATACATACATATATATATATATATATTTATCTCCATGTTATATATACATACGTACACACACACATATATGTATATAAACTTGCGTATACATACATTGTGACACATGAATACTTCCTTGTCTTTCTAATCCTTACGTTTCTTTCTTTTCCTCACTCAACCTACAAATGAACGTCTGTGTGTGTGTGTGTGTGTGTGTGTGTGTGTGTGTGTGTGTGCGTGCGTGCGTGACTATATAGGAACATTGACAGATTAAGGTGAAACAAAATATTTAGAGAACTTCACACATAGATTGCAAGAATTACACACATAATACTTTATATGTATTTTAAAATTTGTATATAATTTAGAATGCAGGCGTGTGAAGGATTACAAGTGTCTGTCTGTCTGTTTACCATTCTGTTCCTGCGTCTGTGTCACTATATAAAAATAAAAGTACACATAATAATAGTAATAGTAATGAAATTATTGTATCCCGTGCTCAAATACATACATACACACGAACACACACATGTATGTATGCATACACATACACACCGATATATATATATATATATATATATATATATATATATATATATATATATATATATATGGATAAGTATACATACGTACGCACTAAAGTATATATATGTGTAGGTGCGTGTGTGCGTATGTGTTAGCTTGAGTGTGTAAGTACATACATATATTTAAGTATGTACATATACATATGTGTGTGTGTGTAACCGTTTATGATAATGCTCCTGTGTATTTGCGTATGTCTTCATACAGTATATAAGTGTGTGTCTGCTTACAGTATATAAGTTGCTTCTAATCTCATGGATTCAAATAAAAATCTTCTTTAATCACAGCTTTATATTAATGTGTTCTGATAAACACAAGCCATTTAAAAAGATGGGGGCCGCTGTCAGATCAAACAATGAAACCATAACACAGAGACAGAACTGCGAAACAATTCGACGTGCACACAATCGTATGAAATGATAAATTTATTTATATTTTGAAATAGATGTGGCATAGTAATCTTTTGCTGGTTTATTTAAGATAATGTTAATGTAGCAAAAATACGAATGTCACAGAGAGCTCTGTAGTTCGTTTGGTTCATTGTAAGGGACAGTTATTTTCTCTCTTCTGTCTCCCGTTGTGAAGATGGGCGATATAACGGTTCTTGAATATCTTTTACAGATAACATTTATATTTGATCAGGTCGATCATATTCTCGAGAAATGGCGATCTAGGATAATATATAATACAATGTTCTGACTGGAAACAAATACCAACAAAACCATTGACCGAGTCTATGTTCAAACTCATTGGACTCGCTACACTTATCGCTCATATATCTATCAAATCAAACCCTGATCTCTAAAGACGGATGTTTTGCGTAACATATGAACTTTTCAAATAAATGTAGAATAATTATAGTAACACATAAAATCTCTTTGAAAATAATCTCTTCTATGAGACTCAGAGTTTAACAACTAAATATAATTTTAATTTAACTTGGTTATATGTGATAGATTTAATTTTAAAAATGAGCTAAGTCCAGTCCTAGTTGCTTTCAGTTGTAACATATTCCATCATTATGAGACGCTCAGTATATTCAACATTTGCTAACAGACGAGAGTGCAGCCATGAATTTGATAGTTTTGCTCGAAATCGCGTTTACTATTCCCTCAATTCTTAACAAAATATTTTAGAAAATAGGAGAACATGGATAATACGTCCTATATATTTATTTTCTGAGCAAATAAAAGGCAGAATGATCATAGCTGAAACACATCTGTCTATTTACAATTGCACCGTGATCACCGTGACTGACCAGGCCATCAGATGTTGCTACACATCGCTGGTCACAATGCGCCTAGCATTGTTTTAGCCTTCAAATGACGCCACCCCGCTGGCTAAGCGAGCAGGCCAACAGAAGAAAGAGTGAGAGAAAGTTGTGACGAAAGAGTACATCGGGGATTGCCACCATCCCCTGCTGGAGCCTCGTAGAGCTTTAGGTGTTTTCGCTCAATAAACACTCACAACGCGGTCGCAGGATCGGGGTTTCGATTCCCAGACCGGGCGTTGTGAGTGTTTGTTGAGCGAAAACACCTAAAGCTCTACGAGGCTCCGGCAGGGGATGGTGGCAATCCCTGATGTACTCTTTCGCCACAACTTTCTCTCACTCTTTCTTCTGTTGGCCTGCTCGCTTAGCCAGCGGGGTGGCGTCATTTGAAGGCTAATACAATATATATATATATATATATACACATCTTTGAGTATGTAGCCAATCAGGACCTGGACCTATGTCTTACATCATACATATATAAGTTAATAATTACTTGAAATATAAATGTGTGTGTGTGTGTGTGTGTGTTGGCTACATACTCAAAGACGTCGCTTGTTTTTGTCAGTCTTTGGTCTCACGAGTTGGCACTGTGGACGTGATTTGTTAATTAAATGTCCTGGTCACTTGTTTTTGACTGAAAATATAATAGCATCACGACTTTTTTTTTGCCCCAGTGTTTTAAGTAAAATCAGAATCCAATTGTTCAATCCTAGATGTCAGCAAATAAACTTGCTCTTTTCTCTTTTTACTCTTCTACTTGTTTCAGTCATTTGACTGTGGCCATGCTGGAGCACCGATATTAGTTGAGAAAATCGACCCCGGACTTATTCTTTGTAAGCCTAGTACTTATTCTAACGGTCTCTTTTGCCGAACTGCTAAGTTACGGGGACGTAAAGACACCAGCATCGGTTGTCAAGCGATGTTGGGAGGACAAACACAGACACACAAACAGACAAACATATATACATATACATATACGACAGGCTTCTTTCAGTTTCTGTCTACCAAATCCACTCACAAGGCTTTGGTCGGCCCGAGGCTATAGTAGAAGATACTTGCCCAAGGTTCCACGCAGTGGGACTGAACCCGGAACCATGTGGTTGGTAACTATTTACCACGCAGCTACTCCTACGCCTAATTAATGTCGAAAAAATATTATTACACATTGGTTTGAAGTTAGGAAGTCGTATCCCATAAAAAACTCGTTACGTTGAATTTTCTCTTCTTTTATCGTTTTTTAGCCTTCTAGTGTTTTCGTTAAGCCGAATATACTATGTTTTCTTATTCTGTCGCGTTGATATAAAATATTTAGTTTTGGCATATATTTCTTAATAAGCATATTTTCCTTCTTTAATCGGAATCGGAATGAAGTGTTCTCAATATATTGATATAAAGGAAAATATTGGCATTTTTTATATTTCTTTGTTGAAC
Organism: Octopus sinensis; assembly: GCF_006345805.1. Lineage (NCBI taxonomy): Eukaryota > Metazoa > Mollusca > Cephalopoda > Octopoda > Octopodidae > Octopus > Octopus sinensis. Next base: position 107,689,126 of record NC_043005.1, on the reverse strand, counting down.
ACAGATCCAGATGCCTACCAACTAGTATTTTTCTGGTACCAGAATCTCCTGCCGGCATTCTGTACCTCAGATTTAATCGAATTTAATCTATTTAGTTTCCGTGACACCCATTTCATTTGATATCATAAATTTAATCAATTGATGTACACATGGCATGAAATTTTATGGCAAATGATTGTCTCTCAATGAGCTTGATGCATAGTCCACAATTAGGGCGGTTATATTTCCTTTGCTTTTTGTCTATCGGACTTGTAATTATTGGCGGGTAATTTGGCGCTAGTAAGCAAATTCTTATTTCTTTATTGCCCACAAGGGGCTAAACATAGAGGGGAGAGACAAACGGATTAAGTCAATTAGATCGACCCCAGTGTGTAACTGGTACTTAATTTATCGACCCCGAAAGGATGAAAGGCAAAGTCGATCTCGGTGGAATTTGAGCTCAGACGAAATACCTATTTCTTTACTACCCACAAGGGGCTAAACACAGAGAGGACAAATAAGGACAAACAAACCGATTAAGTCAATTATATCGACGCCAGTGCGTAACTGGTACTTATTTGATCGATACCAAAAGGATGAAAAGCAAAGTCGAGCATGGCGGAATTTGAACTCAGAACGTAACGGCAGACGAAATACCGCTAAGCATTTCGCCCGGCGTGCTAACGATTCTGCCAGCTCGCCGCAAATTATTTTAAACGGTTTTAATTTTTTCACTTTGGAGTGTGTTTTTTTTATTCTCGCGTCGTTCACCAAAAATGCAATATGATAATGATGGATGATGTTGCATTCTTCTGTACGTCTTGGATTGCGAGTCGATATACGAAATAAAGTAGTGTTTGCTACTTTTCATAATTCTTGGATATTTATCAATTCTGGAAATTATGTTCCGTTATTGATTAAAGTTAGTGTCTTGCAAATAATATATTCTATGTATTTCATAGATTTGTTTCTTCCGGCTCTCGGAATCGGATACAATTGTATACGTTCTGAAAGGTTTATTTATTTTTGAATGTTTTGGATAGCAGGTAAAATAACGGATAATCTTTTTACTCTTTTGGCTTGAAGTAGATATCGTTTTCAATGTTTGTATTTCATTTTATGATAAAGGTGTGCAAAAGAGTAGTTTAAATATATATCATTCTACTGTAAATTAGATAGTGTGGTTTTTGTTATTAAGGTTTTATATTCATAAAGATGATCCATAATGTGTGCAAACAAATCTCTAGGTAGTATTTCCCCCTTGGCGAATTGGCATTTATGGAAGCTATTGCTGAAAGCTTAATCAGGTGTGTTCATGTAGATAAACTTCGAAATATGCCTTGAAAAGTTTAGCCATCGAAAATTATTTTGTGGTATAAAATTTATTTGTTCAAAGAAAAGTCTTTTCTATTCATCAAGTGGAAATACTTCTTGGGCAAATGTTATAACCTGTCATAAGTGAATTTTCAACCCCAAAACCAATTTCCTTGTATTTCTACGTGTAGAAGTAGAATTGAATTTCTCTCTCTCACGCTCTATCTCTCACTCTTTCTTTATCTATCTATCTATTTATCTATATCTATCTATACCTATCTATCTATATCTATCTATCTATCTATCTATCTATCTATCTATCTATCTATCTATCTATCTATCTATCTATCTATCTATCTGTCTATCTATATCTATCTATATAGATAGATAGAGACTGGTGTATTTACGTCTCCGTCACTTAGCAGTTCGGCAAAAGAGACCGATAGACTAAGTATTAGGCTTACACGGAATAAGTCCTGAGGTCGATGTGTTCGACTAAAAGGCGCTGCTCCAGCATGGCCGCAGTTAAATGACTGAAACGAATAATAGAAAATAATAAAAGAATATCAGAAATATTAAATTTCTAAATATCTCATAGAGATTTTTATGGTGGTGGGGCGATAGAATGGTTGTATACTGTCAATTTAACGTGACAGTAGGTGATTACACCACCGCTGTTTAGCCCTATGAAGCATCGACGCCTCCTGATGTCTTCGACACATTTTTTTCCCCTGTGTGCTTATATATTTACGAAGGGGAGACAAATACCCCCAGCAGCCAGGCCTGCATCTAGAGACACGCATGTTTCAGGATCTTTGTCCATCATCGGTCTAGAGTAGCAGAAGCCCGCCAGCTGCAGATTAAATCTTTATTATAGGCACAATGGCCCGAATTAAGAGGGGACATAACAATACAGGACATGGGGTACATATAATAAAAAAACTCAAAAAGTATGGTATGACAATGAATTATTTGCAATGAATTAAATGGAATGTCTTACGAGCCCCCCAGAGCCTGCAGTTTCATTTACAATTACAATCGTGTTATTCAGGGCGTTCATCTGTCATGTACTCAAGTAACTTCTCCTGTTCTATAATACCTGGCAAACTGTCGTACCGAATGTATTGCATTACGCATACAGTTGTACACCTTTTTCAGTTTCGTTACTGTCTCTCTTTCTACAATTGCCGCCTTCACATGGTCATCAAATATCTTCGGGTTCAACTTCACTCTAATTAGACTTTTCATATTTGCCAACTTCTTCTCAATTTCCTTGTCCTTCATGTACAACATTATAGCTTTAAGATTTCTTCCTTTTGGTCTTTTTCCTTCCATACATCTTTTCAGTTGTTCTTCCTTACTACTTTCCCATTCTTCCCCTACCTGCCAATCTGAATCTACACTCACTTTCGTTTCTGTATCTTTCTCTTCGTGCGTTCGATCCCCTATCTCGTCGGTAGACTTCTTTTTAGCATTTTTCGTTTTTTTTTGTGCTTTGGGTAGTGATTCCACCCGCGTTCTCTTTCTATCCTCTTTTTCTTCTGTTCTTTCCTTTTCTTTCTCCTTCACCAACTCGTCACCACTTTCCACATTATCTGTAGTCACGATGTCCTCTTCCGCTTGTAATTCCATATTCGCCTTTTGTAACTCCTCTGTCAAAGCCTCCAGTGTTATCGTCTTCTCTTGTACTTCTCTCAGCGGACACATATCCTTCATGTGGCCTCTAATTTTGCATTTGTAACACACTGGGGGTCTCCCCTCCACCACGACTCTGAGACGTGTCTCGTCGGGGAACACCAACTCCTCTGGGATGTTATACAGGTCTGGCATGGTTATGTGAACCAAAGCCTGCACCGCAAAACCCCACCACTTTACTTCTTTCGACTTTTCTACCTTCAATATGTCGATACTCTCTTTGCAGTTGAATACTATTGCCGCTACAATTCTTTCCATGTTCAGTTCCGGTGAAATTCTACTGATTCGTATTCTTACTGCTCTTTTTCCACAATAGCTAGGTAGTAACACCCATTTTACAGTTTTCAATATTTTCGTGGCGTTCCTCTTCGCTTTGTCTTCGTTTTCAAAATGAACGACTACTGTTGCGTATTTTCTACCTCTATTGTAGAAGGTAGTTTCTCCTTCAATTTCCTGTAGACACCTCTCGATTTCCTCCACCTCTGCCACTTCTATTCTCTTCGAAGCTATGCTCCACGTTCTGTATGTTATAATACGCTTCTCTGCTTCTTTCGCTTCGTCTTCAGGTGGTGTGACCCTTAGACAATCACCTTCCTTCCTGAAGCTGTTGAAGTATTTCTTCAAACTCTCCTTCTCGACGACCACTTCCTCCAACTGCAGTTCGCTCGCAGCCAGGCCCTTGCCTGCTGCTCCCGCATAACTTTGGGCTTGCATACCCAACAAAATCTCCACAATTCACCACGCCGTAACAGCTTCCACTAACGAATTCGAACTCACAACCGCAATACACAATAACCGTAACACAAATTAACCGACACAAAAACCGCCAGCTGCAGATATCTGTCCCGACTTCGTAAATATATATATCTAATTTTCAGTGAAGTTTATTCACTGATTACCAAAATCAGAAATATTAAATTTCTAAATATCTCATAGAGATATGTACGTTGGTGGGGCGATAGAATGTTTGAATACTGTCAACTTAACGTGAAAGTAGGGGATTACACCACCGCTGTTTAGCCCTAGGAAGCATCGACGCCTCCTGATGGCTTCGACTCATTTTCAGTGAATAAACTTCACTGAAAATTAAATATATATATTTACGAAGTCGGGACAGATATCTGCAGCTGGCGGGCGTCTGCTACTCTAAACCGATGATGGACAAAGATCCTGAAACATGCGTGTCTCTAGATGCAGGCCTGGCCGCTGGGGGTATTTGTACCCCCTTCGTAAATATATAAGCACACAGGAAAAAGAATGTGTCGAAGCCATCAGGAGGCGTCGATGCTTCCTAGGGCTAAACAGCGGTGGTGTAATCCCCTACTGTCACGTTAAATTGACAGTATACAACCAATAAAAGAATATATATTGACATAAAGTAAATATTATTTGCCAACATAATGTGGCAGTTCCGGTTGGGATGAATGTTACTGTTGTTTACATACATTATATACATATATACATATAAATATGTCGATAGAGAAAGATAGACTGACACACAGACTGATGTATAATTTTCACACAGGCATCAATTATCCACGAAACTATGTAAAACATGTTAGATTAAAATACTGTATATTGATTTTGTTTCAGTATATCTATATATAGTTCAAAGATATTTGCGTGAATTCATATCATATCACGACAATTCATTCCGGTAAATATCCATGGAAATATCTTTAAGGTATATTTTATTTAAAGCACGACTATGTTCAAGTCACATTTTAAAACTAAGTTTAAAAGAAAAACTGTTGTCTATTTACATACACTCAGAAACACACATACTATCTCTCTCTCTCTCTCTCTCTCACACACACACACACACACACACACACACACACCACACACACAACACACACACACAAACATGGATTCATGCATATACATACACAGAGAAATACACACACAAACATGCATACGTACACGCCCTGGTACCCAAGTAAAATTATTTCTTAGTCATTAGCGGAACCAGCAAGAAAGGATGCCGCAGCGGAAGCGATCGGAATATCACTGCCGATACCGCCGATGCTACATCCGTCACAGACTTCCCACAAGCGGCAAAAATTTTCGAAGTCGAAGTTTTCTTTTCCCTACTCTAGGTACAAGGCCCGAAATTTTGGGGGAGGGGGCCAGTCAATTACATCGACCCCAGTACGAAGCTGGTACTTAATTTATCGAACCAAAAAGTAAGAAGGCAAAGTCGACCTCGGCGGAATTTGAACTCAGAACGTAAAGACAGACGAAGAAGTGGAAGTATTTTATCGCTTCCAAAACTCATGGTCCATCGTTTGATAAATTTAGAATAAAAATTAAATTTGAAAAGTGTTTTTTTTATTGGTTTCAAGAGATTCTAATGTGTAAAATTCTTTAAAGCTAAATGTAACACAGAACCGCATTCATGAGTCAAATTGGTCTTCAGGCCTTCAAATGTTAGGGATGAACGGATCCTCAGGCTCTATATCAGAGGATTCTTCTCCAAGACTGAGTACAGGGATGCCCATCTGCACTCTTTTCTCATGCATAAACAAATCTCAAACTTTTAAATGCATCACGTGTTTCATAGGTCTATCTATTTGTCTATCTGTATATAGTTTGTTCCCCTCTCTCTTTCTCCTCTCTCTCTCTCTCTCTCTCTCTCTGTATATATATATGTATATCCATACACATTCTTTATTTTCTCTCCTTGTTTCTTTCTCTGTTCCTTTCTATGGAAGAGCGTAGGCTCGAAACGTTAAATACTTTTTCACTTCCCGAGCGTTATATTAATACATCTTTCTTTTGTCTTTTGTCTTTTTTTTGGGGGGGGGAATTCTCCCCTATATGTATATATATACATATACAACATTTAGAGGACTGACCCCTAAAAGTGGACAACCAGCCTATATGCTAAACATAGACGTCAATTCGCCATTTACCACGAAGAATGTGTTCTCAAGAAGAATTCTCATCAAAAAAACAAAGTGTAAAAATAAGCAAGACACATGAAAATATACGAAATAAAAAACGATTACATATGTAAAGGCATTTGAAAGATACACCTAAATATAATTTGTAGAACTTTATACATGCTGGATTTCATTTGAGCGTTCTGTATCTAGTTCTGGAAATTGTGTTTTGAGAATATATGTAATCGTTTTTTATTTCGTATATTTTCATGTATCTTGCATACTTTTAAACTTTGGTCTTTTGCTGAGATTTTTCTTGGGAACACTTTCTTCGTGGTAAATGGCGATTTGACGTCTATGTTTAGCGTATAAGCTGTCCACTTTAATGGTCAGCCTTCTAAATTTTGTATGTAAAACGATTTTAATCTCCGGAATTTTTAAAATATGCCAAGCCACTGGTTTTAATTGATTAATATCAATTTCTACCCTTATTTAATATATATATATATATATATATATATATAATATATATATATATATTTATATTTATATATATATAGGTAATCGTTATATATAGGCGCAGGAGTGGCTGTGTGGTAAGTAGCTTGTTTACAAACCGCATGGTTACGGGTTCAGTCCCACTGCGTGGCACCTAGGGCCGACCAAAGCCTTGTGAGTGGATTTGGTAGACGGAAACTGAAAGAAGCCCGTCGTATATATGTATATATATGCATGTGCGTGTATGTTTGTGTGTCTGTGTTTGTCCCCCTAGCATTGCTTGACAACCGACGCTGGTGTGTTTACGTCCCCGTCACTTAGCGGTTCGGCAAAAGAGACCGATAGAATAAGTACTGGGCTTTCAAAGAATAAGTCCTGGGGTCGATTTGCTTGACTAAAGGCGGTGCACCAGTATGGCCGCAGTCAAATTGACTGAAACAAGTAAAAAGAGAAAAAGAGAAAAAAAAATATATATATATATATATTTTGCTGTGTCTGGAGAGAGTCAACCAAGAAAGAGAGAACAAATTTCGAAGTCAGTGTTCATATTCACTCAACATATTTCAAGGCGTCGTAATACTCCGCAGCATATACAGGTGCATTCATATTCACGAGATATAAACAAATTTATAAATATATAAATATGGAAATGTACTTCTGAGCTTGTATGTCCGAATTAAAATCTATGAGGATATTAAAATATGCTGATGGTGAATGTATAGCGGTAATCAAAAGAGATGAGAAAGTTGGTATAAAATGATTTTAAAAGGCATCTTGATGGTCGTTTTGAGAAGATACAGAATGACATAGGTGAGTTAATTCTATATATATATATATATGTCATAATTTGACACTGAATTATTGGAAGACCACCTGAAGATTGTCGATCAAGACAAGAAACGATTGTAGTGGCGGTTTTTTTGACTATTTATTAAAATTTTATGTATTAATTAAGTCTTTCCTTGTTTGTTTTGCAAAATAGTGGTTTTGTCTCGAATAATATTTTATATATATATATATATATATATACATATATATACATATATATATATATACATATATATAATATATATATATATATCTATATATATATATATTATATATATATATATATATATATATATATATATATATATATATATATATATATATATATATATATTATATATATATATATATATAAGAGACCAAAGCTATATGTATGTATTATCTTATAATTTTACTTGATAAATTACATGTTAAAGGGTGCAGATAATCTTATTTGCTAAAGAAATTTCGAACATAGCTGTAGCCGCAAAAAGAACCAAGGTACATGTTTTATTTTTTATTTCCTTCGAAAATTGCTATTAAATTGTGGTTTTGGCCGTTTTAGCTGCTTCTTCTAGCATGTAAGAATTACCTGTTAAAGGGTAGTTTTCTTTTGTGTTTAACTGTACACTATTTTTAAAATAAGAATATGTTGTTTATTGACTATTTATACATGCTAGGCCACTGGTGGTGATATTAATAACGAATATTCGCTACCCTATTTATGTATCTTATGTATATATATATATATAAAATACAAAATTGGATAAGAACGCAAAACATCCAGACAGTTAGGTGATATAAAAAAGGGACAACAAAACATCCAGACAGATGATACGAAGAAAGCAAGGACGGGTCATGCAACGTTTTCTTTCCTCACTCGAGTTCCAGGTTATCTTTGCACAAGCCGAAATTGCAAAGATAATCTGGAACTCGACTGAGGAAAGAAAACTCCGAATGATCCGTCCTTGCTTTCTTTATATCGTCTGTCTGGATGTTTTGCGTTCTTGTCCCATTTTGTATTGATATATATATATATGTATATATATATATATATTATATATATATATATATATATATATATGCATTTATATATAGGAATGAGTATGTATACACACAATTACATACCCAGACTTTAGACACGCATATATACATTCCCATTATACATACGTCCTTTTTAAGAATATGTACCACTACAAGCGTATCAAGAGGCATAACATACACACACATACACACACATACGCACCCACACGTGCACGTAGAATTCTAAACATAATTCATCTTTCCATATTATTATATATTATTTCTGTTCCTGATTCTGTTTTCAATTTTTTTTCTTCTGAAAAATTTGTTGTGGCTGTGTTTGTAGTTGTTGTTGCCTTTATTGCCGTTGTTGAACCTGATGTCGTTATGTATGCTTGTCGTTTTTGTTATAGATATTCATCATCATCATCATCATCGTCATCGTCATCGTCGTCGTCATCGTCATCGTCGTCGTCTTCGTCGTCATCATCAACTACCTGGTTCTCGTCGTCGTCATCATTTTCATCATCATCATCATCATCATCATCATCATCATCGCCATCATCATTTTCGTGTTCATCATCATTATCGTCGTGATCATCATCGTCATTGTCATCATCATCAACATCAGCAGCAGCAGCAGCATGTTAAAAAAAAAACATGTCTATCAACTCAAACAAGTTTTAATATTTTCTTGGCATATTTTATAGTACGTTGCCTCATTTCAGATTTTTATGTGATCGCGTATTTGTAAATTCATACATACGTATAACATATGTGTCTGTGTACTTGTGCTTTCTTGTGTGTAAGTATATGTCTATATGCATATGAGTATTGAATGTGTGAATGTGCATATATATAGTCTTTTTAAACTATATATAGATGTACATAAAATGTCTGTGTTTATGTGTGTAAATTTATATATGTATATGTATATAGATATTAATTATATATTTTCGATTTCATTTCTTCATCAGTTTTATTTACCTGCAAGTATATTTTTTATGGCCATTTATTTTCTTCGTGATATTTTTTCTTTCGCATATTTTTTCAATAAAAAAAGATTGGATTTTGCTTATAAAATCATAAATCGATAAAAAGAAAAAAACAGCCCATCAAATTTAATCTTGTTTAATTCTACATTTTTTTTTTCCATTTTGTTTTTCAGGGAGAATTTCTCTGTGAAATAGCTTGTTTTGCTTGTTTTGGGTTGAGGATCATGATAGTGACGCTTCTGTTCTTGCTAGATTTTTGAGATTTTTTTCATGGTCAGGTAATATTGTGGCAGTCATTGGAATTGCGTATTGTATATATTATATTGCTTTGTTTTGCTCGTGTTTTCATTTTTCTTTGTTCTTTTTTCTTTCAAAATTTACCGTAAAATCAAATCCTGCATCATGTAGATAAGCCCTGCTGATTTCATACAAATGAAGTTGAATTTATGCAGACACACACACACACACACATACACAAATATACATGTATCAATAGGTAAACTATTGCTTACGAATGATATATGATATATGAATGATATATATTGTGGCCGAACGTATCCGTTATTATACATATACACGAACATACAAGGCTGTCCCAATGCTCACAAAATGTAAAATTATAAAGTAGATTGTCAATATACACACACTTATAAATATACACACACTCTTATACATACACACACGCTCTTATATATATACACACACACACAAGTATGTAAAATCAGTAGGAATATGTGTCTGTGTGTGGTTATGTATATATGTGAATACATGAATATAATTCATGGTTTTCAGAATACCGATGTGTTTCACAACAGATATTCAATTTACCAATATTTTTACGAACCTTTTTTTTTGTCTTTTTCAGAAATTGAATCAATATTTTTCAGGATGATTCTGTAATATCCACTATTTCATGAGATGATATATTGACCATTGTGTCATATTCTCATGACGCAATAACATTTCACATCATTGGTTGTGTTATTGTTAGCAACCTTTCAATGCATGGCAAACATTTGTCACACGATGTAATCTTGATACAGATTAACTTATTTCGTTTTCAAATAGTATTATGTAAAATTTTTTTTGTTTATAATTAGGGACATGAGAACCTTTCTTAGGTATTATTTTTTGACCTATATTTTTACCATATCAGATTTTTTAATACCTATTATCCACTTCTAGTTAACGTTTTTATTCCTCCTCTACATGGAAATTGCATGCCATAATAATTTATCAAGTATGTAGAATGCATGACAAAGTATACAAAACAGTACACCTTTACGTAAACTGGAGTCCTCAGCTAAGGAATACTGGGACTCCACCTATGAGCCTAAACCAAATTATATATATATATATATATATATATATATATATATTATATATATATATATATATTATATATATATATATTATATATATATATATATATATATATATATAGCTATTCAACCCCAGCAAAAACACATTATGCCATTGAAAAACTGAATTCTATATGTTTTAGAGCCTAGGCATTGGAGAAAATGGGTAACGTCACAAATTTGAGACTAGCATGGGGAAGAAAGGAACGCTCGTAACACAGGGGATGCCTCTGAATTTACCAAAACCCAGTTCATGGTGTTAAAGGGGGTAATAGATTTAGACTATCATCTATAATTATACATGCATTTTCATTGTGTTCATTTGTGCCATGGAATTACTTTCAGTTTCTGCTTAGCTATCTTAGAATTTAATTATGCTTGTAATTTCTTAAAAATAGCTTATCTTTTGTACTTTAAAGAATGTATAAAATACTTGTTTTCCTTTTAGTTTGATATTTTTGATGGTTAATTTACTGCTCTTCCCATAATTATGTTATAATGTCCATTTATTGGTAGATGGGAATTAATATAATAAAGTATTTTATTTCCAAGATTCTCGTAGATTATTTAATAGATTTATCGAATGAATTATCTCCCTTTTAAATAAGGCTACTGCGATCTATATTACAAAAGGTGTTATCTGATTTCAAATCACAAGATCTAAATGTTTCTGGAAACGTTAACTTCGAAAGACACTCAGTCAGTCTTAGGAGATTTTAGCACTGGACTAAGTAGCTGAATTTAAGATCGTTTACTCCACATCTAAACATCAGCCATATTGATGATTCGAAGCATCGAATTGAAAAGATAGTGAGAAATTGGATATTATGCCTTGCCTTGTTTTTTCCAGCTCTCTGCACTCAGTTAAACTACTACTACAGTCAGTATTTCCATTCACCTTTCCAGTTTCCAGTGTCAATGAAGGAAATGTCAGTCCAGTATAGGCGTCTACTCTACTTTCTATTTCTTTCTGGATTGCACCGGAAATTCAAAGGTCCATCTTACTGTGTTATTCCGATTTGGCCTGAGAATAAAATTATGTATATACGTGTCTGGAATACTCAGCTACTTACACGTTAATTTCACCAGTTGATCGAATTGATTCCCACAATTCCACTGAGATTACATGATGTATTATTGGGTAAACTGGCAAAATGACCATGATGTATTTTATCTTGATTTAAAAAATGAAATCCTTCTGTAGTGAATCTAGAATATATCAGCAACTGGATTAAATACCGAATTCAATTTTTATCCTATAAAACACAAAGCAATCAGACAGCTTCTATGAGGTTGCTCGACTTCAAACAATTGGAACTTTGACGTCTTAATGTACACATTAAACACATTTTCTTAAATATGCACAATTTCTTGAAATATGACATGATGGTTATAGCCAGAAACCTACGACACAAAGATCAGAGATCAAAGATTTTGCAATAGTGTAGCTTGCCAGTGAAGCGAGATTAAGTGAGAACACTCTAAGTTTGTCTCGTAAAAAGCTTCTTAATCTGCATAATTTAACAGCAACCAAACTATTCCTTGAATATTTTTTACCATCTTCAATATGGAGTTACACATTTCTAAGTCATTTGAGTTCTTCAGATCCAAATCCTCGCCGTAAGAAAATTTATTTGTCTAACATTAGAATAGAAAAAATAAATAACAGAACATCATTTCATTTTCGTGAACATTTGTGGCTGCACTCTGGTGCCAGAGATATAAGCAAATTGTAATAAGGATTAACTAATTGATAACAGAGATCACATTCTGTCAGCTAGAGAATTGTGATGAAGTGGAAGTCACCGAAAGAACATTGACAAACGGCTAGCACTGGAAAAATTATATTTTATCGAGCGACTCTTAATCAGAACATTACTTGCAGCAACTTCAAGTCAATATGCATTTTGTTTTATGTTTTGTTTACATCACTGGAGATAAGACATATAGATGAAGGAATTAGAAGTCGTTATATTAATAATTTTTTGCAAAGATATTAGCAAATATTTCTTATAGAAACGCGCATTTAAAAATACTACTGCTTGTATCCTGGAGTTCACAGTAACACGTAAATGTTGTTTCGCTCTGTGAACGTACAGGAAAACATAAATAATGTTTGTAGATGTGTGTCTACTACAGTAAGACATAAATGCTATTTGAATCAATGAATCACATAATCTATAGTAACACATAAATGATGTCTGTATTATGATGTTTGCTTTATATGTTTGTATCTATGAGTCAGCAGTAGAGTATAATACTTGGGAATGAACTAACAGCGGAGTATCTACACAGCCATCAGATCTACTGCAATTAGCAGCCAAATTTAACGAATAAAACATTGGATGCCATATGTTTGAAAATGAAATAATGATGGCCACAATTTGAACGACTGGCAGTTCTACTGGATCGCAGCTGTCCAGGGACTAAACATCAAATCAAACAAGCGTACTATAACCATCACCACTCCCAGCACAAACACCATCACTATCGACAAAACAACCATCAAAAGCAACTACTACTACTACTACTACTACTACTACTACTACTACTACTACTACTACCACTGCCACTGCTACCGCTACTACTACTACTGCTGCTGCTACTACTACTACTACTAATACTACTACTACCACTGCCACTACTACTACTACTACTACTACTACTACTACTACTACTACTACTACTAATAATAATAATAATAATAATAAAAATAATACTGTCTCCAAATCAACAGCTCTAAGTTGTCGCAAGACGTCCTGATAATAACAGACGTATCATGAAAAGGTAGGAATATTTCATTAATTAGTCTCAGATCTACTATGTATGAAACAAAAAGACTAGATGTTCATAGCTAGGGCTAGAATGCATTCGATAGTAGATCTGTTGAATCAGGGCCATTCTGAGCTAAAAGACAACTACATCAACAGCTACTAAAAATTAAATCCATTGCATTACCAGGCAAGATGTCTATTTCCCCTGAGATAAGAGGTCAATTTATAATATGGTTTCTGTTCTCCAAACACCACTGATATGGAAGACAGGATTAAGAATTCTTCGAATTAGTGGGCCTTTTCAACTACATATGAAATACACATCATTAGCTCTGGTTCCTTACATACAGTAACACCACCAAATACATTTCTTTCTGTTAAATTTTCATTCTTTTATTTCTGCATTTATTCCCACTAAGGAATATTTGAATTGATTGTCGAACTCCCAATCAGTCAATCATTGCTTGCATCCTCAGTTAGACAGTGTAGCTTACCAGTGAACGTAGACTGACTGATATCACAATAAGTTTCTTAATCTGCATAATTTAACAGCAGCCAAACATTTCTTTGAATGTTTCTTACCATTTTCAATGCGGAGTTACATGTTTCTAAGTCATTTGAGTTCTTCAGATCCAAATCCTCGCCGTAAGAAATCTATTTGTCTAACATTAGCATAGAAAGAATAAACAGAAGAACTACATCCTCAGTTAGATAAGGTTTGCCATTTTGTAACTATTGAAGTCTCGCCTACGTGAACAGGAGTATAAGGAATGGCCGATATATCAAAAAGAAAACCAACGCTCCTTTCAAAGAACTTGTTTTTCTTGATGCCTTTTCTTATTTGCTTTTTCTCCTACAAAACCATTATCGTGATCATATTCAAGAATACACGCGTTACAAAATTTCGTGGGTCAGCTCGCCATCGACCCCAACCCCCAGGCAAATGGAAGTGGTAGTGGTTGGATTTTGTCCTCACTTTAATCAAGGATATTTCGCTGCTATTTCTTACAGGACATGGGTTCCCTTAAATCCACTATCATTGTTTCATGGTGCAACCGTTGTTTTTAGTTATTAGCTATCTGTCCCCCTAATTGAGATGCATGAGAAAAGCCCTACGCCATCTATATATGCATATATATATGCATGTATATACATTTATATATATACATATATATATATAAACATATATATACATACATGTATATATACATATATATATATACATGCATACATACTTACATATCCCTGTCCATTTCTCTTATTAACTAACACGGCAGAGTGTGCGTTGAGGAGATTCCTTAGTTATTTCAAGATGATCAAGTGTCTACATACAACCGCCCTCGTTGTCACGTGTCCTGTATTTCTGTGTATAGAGATAGTGCTGAAATACATTTAAACATTTTGTATCAGTTGACAGCAAATTATCATCAACATTTAATACCATTAAGACATTTTATTTCACCATTAATTCAGACATTATATATCTGTATTCTTACTATTTCGTTGTGGTTTTACAATTACTAAAAACTCGTTATGAAGCAAAGAAAAAAGAGAAAAATATGAATAAATAACTTCATAGACATTTCTAAACATCTATGGAAACAAAAGCAAGAAAATATAATAATGAAATATATTAAAAGTAAAAAGAAATAATCAAGTAAAACAAGCGAGAAGCTGAAGAGAACTTAATTCTTTAAGAATATGATCAGATATTTTAAAAGCCATTCTGGTCATTTCCATTTTAAATGATGTGTCCCAGTGTCAGAATATTGGCAAACCAATTAGAGAAAAGCATAAATAACAGCTCAAGGGAGTTTCATTGTTCTTACTGTTTGAAATTTATGGTTTTTCATTATATACATACACACATACACACACAAGCACATACACGCGCGCACACATACACACATATATATACATACGTAAATATGCTAAACCCATAGAAATATATACTCGTGTATACTAACGTCATGTTATTATTTTAGCATTCATTTAATTTAGTGTCACTTATATGGAAATGCCACTTTTCTCAATCTTTCTCTGTTTCATTCATAAACTTACAATCATAGATACATATAAACGCTCACACGTATATACACGCATGCACATACAGCCTCTCTCTCTCTCTCTCTCTCTCTTTCTTTCTCATTTTATCTCTCTCCCGATCTTCTTTTCCTCTTTGTCTCCTTGCATCTTTGAGTCCACCGTTTTTATTTTACATTGCTCTCTCTGGGTCGTATACACACACACACACACACACACACACACTCTCTCTCTCTTTCAACTTCTTTCTCTTCCTCCGTTTCTCCCTCTCTCTCTCTCTCTCTCAACTTCTTTCTCTCGCTCCGATTCTCTCCTTCTTTCTCTTGCTCCGTTTCTCCTCTCTCTCTCTCTCAACTTCTTTCTCTCGCTCCGATTCTCTCCTTCTTTCTCTTGCTCCGTTTCTCCCCCTCTCTCTCTCTCTCAACTTCTTTCTCTCACTCCGTTTCTCCCTCTCTCTCTCTCAACTTCTTTCTCTTGCTCCGTTTCTCCCCCTCTCCCTCTCTCTCTCTCAACTTCTTTCTCTCGCTCCGTTTCTCCCTCTCTCTCTCTCTCGACTTCTTTCTCTCGCTCCGTTTCTCCCTCTCTCTCTCTCTCAACTTCTTTCTCTCGCTCCGTTTCTCCCTCTCTCTCTCTCTCTCAACTTCTTTCTCTCGTTCCGTTTCTCCCTCTCTCCGTTTCTCTCTCTCTCTCTCTCTCTCTCTCAACTTCTTTCTCTCGCTCCGTTTCTCCCTCTCTCTCTCTCTGAACTTCTTTCTCTCGTTCCGTTTCTCCCTCTCTCTCTCTCTGAACTTCTTTCTCTCGCTCCGTTTCTCCCTCTCTCTCTCTCTCTCTCAACTTCTTTCTCTCGCTCCGCTTCTCTCTCTCTCTCTCTCAACTTTTTTCTCTCGCTCCGTTTCTCCCTCTCTCTCTCAACTTCTTTCTCTCCCTCCTTCTCCCTCTCTCTCTCTCAACTTCTTTCTCTCGCTCCGTTTCTCCCTCTCTCTCTCTCTCAAACTTCTTTCTCTCGTTCCGTTTCTCCCTCTCTCTCTCTCTCTCTTCTCTCTCAACTTCTTTCTCTCGCTCCGTTTCTCCCTCTCTCTCTCTCTCTCTCAACTTCTTTCTCTCGTTCCGTTTCTCCCTCTCTCTCTCTCTCTCTCTGAACTTCTTTCTCTCGCTCCGTTTCTCTCTCGCTCCGTTTCTCTCTCTCTCTCTTCCCCTCTCTTTGTCACCTGCTTCGCTTCTCACTCTCTTCGTCTTCCCCCTCCGCTTCTCTCTCTCTCTCTCTATTTTTCGCTCTCTCATTTCCTATTTATATTATGGTTTTTCAGTTCCATTTAATTTCTTTCTTTCTCTCTCTCTTCCCCTGCTCTCCATGCCTCAGTTACTCAGTGTCTCCTTACTCTTCATCACTTCCCCGTTTTTCCTTTTCTCTTACATTAAAACCTCGGTTTAAGAAACTTCATTCTTTTTTTCTCGATATATTACTTTTTAAATATTTTTCCTCTTATTCTCTGTCTTCATGTTTTCTTTGTTTTTATGTACGTTTTTCAACACTGAAACCAACAAGTAACATTATTGGTATCGTTCAATTCCACTAGGAATTCAAGAGAAAATGCGAAAATAAATTAAACTTTAAAAAATACGATAAAACACCGACAGAAAGCAAAAACATTACAATAGAAATAAATAAAAAAATAACCTTTGAAGTTCTTTGACGAAATAGTTTTCAATATATTTAAAGACTTTGTACTTGGCAATATTAAATATAGGAATCTAGTAAACTAATTTTAACATAGAACATAATTATCATTATTATAATTAATCTTACTCAAGTTTTATCATTGTCATATCAAAAATTTAATAACAACAACAATTATTATTTTGTATTTATTATTATTGCTATTATCAATATTAGTATTAAAATTATTATTATATTTAATATTATTAGTATTATCATTAATGCTCTGTGTTGTTATTAGTATTATTAATTTATTTTATGGACCGTTTCTTTCTTCCTGTCTCACATATATTACCATTTTATTTTCGTCAATGTCAATTCGAATTTGAGTTTTAGATAATTTCTATCAAACTAAATTTTTTTTTATTCATTTTTATGACATGTTCATTTTTGTTATTACTATTATTATTATTTCAAAATTAATGTCTCTGGATATTTTTAACATTTCACTTTGATGATATTTATTACTTATAAAAATCCGTTCATTCATAAATACATATAATACATCTATTCATTTATCTTAATACACATATACATCAATAAAGCTGAGGATATATATGTATATATATATATGTATATACATATATATATATATATGTATATATATATATATATATAATACATACATATATATATATATATATGTATGCATGTATGTATATATATATATATGTATTTGTGTGTATATGTATATATATATATGCATGTATATATGTATATAAACCCTCATGGATATGCACAAATATATTCATACAGTAGTTAGTGGTAATATTTCAACAAAATACTTCCACCATTCTTTCCCTTTCAGTTACCCATTTCCTTAATTTTTTTTTGTTCCTCGCTCGAAAATAATCATTTATTTTTAAACACTATATAATAATAGTTTTAAACTGAAATATTGCAACAGAAGAACCCGCAAAATATCGATATTAATTCCTTTCTCTTAATCTGTGTTTTACCAATTGGGAATAATGGACCTACAGCAGTTGAGATACATAATTGCTTTGGTGTCCCTTAGATGTGCATTTCCTAGGAACCATTTGCCGGTTAATTATTACTTTATATTCTGCTGATAAAGAGAAAGAATGAGAGAGTGTGTGTAAAAGAGAGAGTGGGAGAAAGAGAAAGGGGGATAAATGGCAAGAGACTAGTGTGCGAAAGTTGAAGGTAGCGGAAGAGTAAAAAATGTGAGAGGTGGTGGGTGGAGGCAAGTGATAGAGGTAGATGTAAATTTGATACTCGATCAAATCACAGGTTTCTTGATGTTTTACTAAAAAAGAATAACAAAAATACGAAATGACTCCTTCAAATAATTCAATATACCGAGTTATGATATCATGTGGAGGCACATTGCTTAGTGTTTAGAGCAGCGGACTCGCGGTCGAGGGATCGCGGGTTCGAATCTCAGACTAGGCGATGTGTGTGTTTATGAGCGAATCACCTAAGCCCCACGCAGCTCCGGCAGAAGGTAATGGCGAAATTCTGCTGAGTCTTTCGCCACAACTTTCTTTCACTCTTTCCTCCTGCATCTTGCAGCTCACTTGCGACGGACCGGCGTCCCATCCAGGTGGGGAACCTATACGCCAAGAAACCAGGAGACCGGCCCTTATGAACCAGGCATGGTTCGAGAAGGAACAAACAAGTTATAACATACCTGATGGCGTCACATTTGATTACTAAAATACCTACGTAGTCTCATTAAATCTTAATTCACTCTACTTCTTAGTCAAAATCTGGTCTTTTTACTGGTTACATTATAAAGAGAAGAGGAATCGTCATACAATAGTCATATATAATAAGGACTTATTACAATAGTCGTGTATAATACAGAGGTGACCTTAAGTGGAATATGAGTACAGAACATTGTCTAACTTTAATGATGTCCATATCTATGTTACAGTTAATAAGCTAAAATGTCGAAGCACCTGTATTATACCTTAATGCCGGTGTTGATGGCTGTTCTGTAGATTTAGAGTGAAGTACCTCTCTAAGTGTGTCTTTGACAGAAGTGAATATGCGAGTGGGTGCTAAAAAAATTCCTGGCTTTGAAGAAAAGAAAATGCGGAAGATCCGTCAATTATGTTTATATTCAAAATACTCAGCTCTCATGTTCACACTTATTGCAGCGGCCCGTCAGTTTGTGCTGGGCTCTGTAAAAGAAATCGAAAGTTTGGGCTTCCAACCAGACCTTTCACAATACCCTTTCAGCACCTCTTCGTATACCACAGAAATGAATACTGTTATTTGCATTAGTGTAGACCATTACACTATTGTGCCAGCCCTTCCGTATGAGAGAGAAACGCGCGGAAGAAGATTTGACAGCGAACTGGTATCAAAAGAAGAAACGAGAGTAAATAGTTGTGGGTATGTGAAAAGGAAGAGAAATTCCCCAAAGGTAGAAAACGACTGTTAAGGAGAAAGTGTAATAAATGGATAGAGAGTCGAATTCATAGACAACTGATTCGACAACTGATTTATGATAATATGGAAGAGTTTTGTAATAACGATGTCAGCAGAAGTAATTACGTCAGAAAAAACATTAAAAAGGAGGACTTCGTTCTCACGTAATATTCTGAGCGATTCGTAGCAGCATATATCACATGGTAGTCCAATTCCCATAAACGGTGTTCCAGAATCGATTATGTTGTGAAGAACACCTTAAGCTTCCTCCAAGTGGCCAGAGAAGTAGATAATTTACTGCTAGTATTGGAGAAAGAGATAAGATGTGCAAGGAATCGGCACTTAAAATCGATCGTTGACCCAGTGTAAATCCTAGTGGAATAAGCATGTGTTGTGGTAGCAATTCAATGGACCTTCAAGAGACAATTAATAGGAGGTCTACGCTTGCCAATCTTAGGTCATGCTACCCGCCGTGCACATCTATCACGTCTAGATCGATATAGGTATCACTATTATTAGTCTTATCATTAATACTATCAACTACGCCATTGTCATTATTAGCATTATAGTTTTTTTTCATTAAAGCCGCTTGGATATCCGTCAATATTATAGTCGGGATCCACAACTATTAGTATTATACTTAACATAACCGTGAATGCTGTTTGTTACGCTATCCGAGAGAAAAGCGATATCAGTAGAGGGTCATGCAACCATGTTTGTTACTGTGGTCCCCGACTACAATCAGTGCTTTTGCAGCTTGTAGTAGCCTGATTAGGATAGTTCACATTATAATCAGCTTTATTAATCGTACTGGTATCTTCTTTATTGTCGTTGCTTTAATGGAGTACCCATTATGTATACAACTACTGCCATCATCATTATTATGATTATACTCGTTACTGTAACTATTAGTCATGTTATAATCAGTATCAGTGTTATTAATGTTATTAATATATTTCACATTTTCTGTCGTACTTTTATATTCATTTTTGGCTAAATTGGTTTTGCTGTTGCCATAACTATTTTAGTGATCCATATTATTTATTGGATTGTTACTGAGGTTATTGTTTCGCTTATAAAAGATATTAATGCTATTGGTTATTGATATGAGAGCAGTTATGAGAATCTTTATCATTGTTATTATAAATATACTGGATGTCGTAACGGGAACTATCAGGCTTATTCGTAGAGATTTCAGCTTTCGTTTTTTTTATGCAGAAATTTAAAATCGGCGGTTAGGTGGGGTGGAATAAGAGAGTTTGATTGTATTCCTATTGAGGTGGGAAGTTAGATGTGAGAAAATCAAGGAAGAGTATAGCTTTATGTTGTGAACCATAGAACTTCATACTTCATATTTTTCATATTCTTTCTGTTACATATTGAGAGCGATTTATTTAGAATGATCAAAATGTTCGCTTCCTAGACACGAGCTTTATCTCATAGTAGATACACAATGTTTACAGGAAGTGGTGACCTGTTTAGTGTTATTTAGTGACATCGATGGGTTTAAGTTTATTATTATTGTTATGTATGTTAACATATCTACTCTGATTTTAGTCCTGTGCTGGGAAAGTAGTTGAATTTCCCCCGAGAAGCCGCTAGTAAGAAGAGTCTGTTTCAGGTAGGGTGTATGATTAGCGAAGGTGTCTTCGTTAGCAGAGATGTTGGAGATCGTAATGGAAATGCCATTGACAACACAAGTTAAACAGACCGCGGGTGATTGCATTTAACGTTAATGTATTTTAGGGATTCATTAGGTTTGTGGTAGGTATAGTATAAACCAGAGCCGAGTACATTCATACATATAATATTAATGTTCTTGATGTAATAAATATAATTTTACATTAAACTGAAAGCTTACTCAATACATTTGTTTGAGTACACATTTATTATTCTCAAACAAGAATAGAATCAACAGTAACTTACAAGTTTTGACCTGATAAGCCATAATCGGAATCACTCTCTTCGTCTCTCTCTCTCTCTTTCTCTCTCTCTCTCTCTCTCTCTCTATATATATATATTATATATATATACTTACCTGTATTCCACTGCATATATATGTGTCTAGATATATGTACTTATATGCGTGTATGTATGAAGCTATATATGTAAATCAGGTAAAAAAATTACAGGCGTTTCTCTTCCCTCTTCTTCAGATGACTGCATTTTCTTCTCATCTGGCAAAAAGCTAAGAACAAAAATAAAAGTGATTTTTTTTTATTGGTATTGATTCTGTTTCCTAAAACAGAATTTCCTTTATGGACAAATAATATCTTCAGTTAGTCATTGAAAGTGCATCCTCAATGTATCAGGGTGAAATAACATCCGGTGGTTAGAGCAGTTATTTGTGTGTGGTCTTGCTTACATAGCAGGTCTTAACACATATTAGCTGCTTAAAGTCTGTTGCAATAAAGCAAGATCTAATGAGTCTTGCTCCCGCATTGCTGTATTGTAATACGCTCACTCCCATCTATGTCGTTCTGAGTTCAAATCCATTAAACACCTCACTGCTTTACTTTTGCTATAAACTCGTCTCGATCAAAAATCTTGTAAGAGAAACTGGCGTAAAGGAAATTGTGTGAAGCCTAAGGCAGTAGATGAAAGTTGAAATGAATTGTAATATGAAGTGCACATTATTTGTCAACTGAAATACAATTATCGATTTTGTTAGAGCAAATCCAGGGCTGACAATCTGGAAGACAGAACAGAATCGATTACAAAACGTTCATGTAATTGATGTGGAAGTTGCATTTTCATTTCAAATCGTATCAACTTTAATTTTATGATGGACTTAGAGTGTGAAAAGGAATTGATATTCTTTCGTCTTGGAATATAATTCATCTCACAGACTCCGAACTTTGCAAGCTGAAATATTCTTGATGACTTGCGAAAATGGAATCTAATTGTTAAAAGAAGAATAAATATGTCAAATTAAATCGAAGAGTTATTTGAGAAATATAAAAATAAATATAATCATAAATATTGGTAAAAAAACAAAAGCATTAATATAGTCTCGAAAAGAAGTATATTTATAAAATATAAGCACAAGATGGAAAACAGAAATTTATTACATCTTTTTTAATTTTTGCATACGTAATATTAGATTCTTTAGTTTAATTTTTTCTTAAAACAATATTCAATATTTTATATGCAGCTACTCGTTCCAAAAGCTGCAGATTTTTTATTTATTTTTAATTCCCGCTTTCTCATTTTAAATATAAAAAATCAGAACAAAATACGAAATTTAAAAAATTCTTTATTAGACAGTAAATCAAAATTAGATACTTTTTTGTATTATTGTTTATTGTTTATTTTTCCAACTTTTTGTTTTGATAAATTGTTTCATTTTTAGCGTCATCTTGTTTGTTTACCGTTTTAATAAGGCGCAACAAATAGCTCCACAGTGTAACAGATAAACAAAAACTGCATGATATTTGATATAAAAATATTAAAAACATATTAAAAATATTTCTATGATCTAATAAAATTCACACAAAAAAATACCGTTCAATAAAAATTAAAATGGCTATTGCAGCCACAAAAAAATCCCAGCAAAAACATAATCAATTAATTGCTCCAATAACAACATTGTAGATGGAGGCGGATAAAATGTAAATGTGATAAAATGAAGAAAAAATGAAAGAGAGAAAAAAACGTTAAATGAAATAAAATTAAATGTATAGAAATAAAAATCTGTTGACTAGCGAAATGTAAATAAGAGTATGAAATAGCTAATTTCAATCATTTTTATTTTCATTGCTATTTAATTTTCTATATTAACAATTTTTATTCTGTGTGCATGTACATGATATCTATCTATCTATCTATCTATCTATCTATCTATCTATCTATCTATCTATCTATCTATCTATCTATCTATCTATCTATCTATCTATCTATCTATCCGTCTGTCTGTCTGTCTGTCTGTCTATCTATCTATCTATCTATCTATCTATCTTTCTATCTTTCTATCTATCTTTCTATCTATCTATCTATCTATCTATCTATCTATCTATCTATCTATCTATCTATCTATCTATCTATCTATCTATCTATCTATCTATGTATCTCTCTCTCTCTCACTCTCTCTCCCCTTGTATCTCTCTGTATATGCGACTCTCTACTCCGTTTCTAAGTAAGTGTATATTTATATATACATATTTACATATCCATACATTTGTCTCCCCTCCCTCTCTCTCTCTATACATACATGCACACATACATATACACATAGATACATACATACATACATACATACATACATACATACATACATGCATGCATGATTATAGTTATGAAATGTTTTTCCTATAGGCATAGAAGTAGTTATGTGGTAAGTAGCTTGCTTACCAACCATAGGGTTCTGTGTTCAGTCCCACTGCGTGGCACCTTGGGCAAGTGTCTTCTACTATAGCCTCGGGCCAGCCAAAGCCTTGTCAGTGGATTTGGTAGACGGATGCTGAAAGAAGCCCGTCATATATGTAGTTGGAGCTTTTTATGAGATTAATTGATATTCATTGGACTTCGGCATAATCATGGAAATTTAGTGGGACTGTGAACATGCCATTAGTCGGACAAAAAAGGAATGCAGAAGAAAAGCGAAAAACTCAAATTTGGCCGCAAAATCGCATGATTTTGAAAATACACATAAATCTCGTTTGTTGAGTTTTAGTTTCACACCCAACCCAGTTCTGCGCAATCAGTGTCGCGACAGGAACGCATAGGTCAGGAGTTTGACTGGCAGAGGTGATCAAGTTGCACATGCCAGCCCTTTTGACACCAACCCTCCCCTCACCTAACCTCCTCGTCCTATGAGTAAATAGCAAAGGTGGGAAGAAAAGTGCTGATTCCGGCGAAAAGGCAGAGCAATTAGAGCACAAAAAACAGCATTCAAAGTGATTTTATGAGTAATTCACATTGAAGCAAGTAACGCAGAAGGTCAATAGTTATAAGTTCATGACGCATAGAAGCACGTAAGACATCAAGGTTAACTAAGGTATAAATAATAGGTATGCCTTTTTGCCGTGAGGCTAATTGGGCTCCCGATTCACTGAAACGGAGGAGGTTAGGTTCGGAACACAACTAAGCCTTCAACTAAAACCTAGACTAACCTTATGGAAGGGGGCTCGGAACCTCTAATAGGCAGCTTCTAGACCCGATCTATCACTAAGCCATCCTAGGGGCTCTAAATGACATGGCTGTAGAGGAAATTGGCGGTGGAGATGTGCATAGCGGGTTTGGTTCGGAGGAGGGCGACTGCATTGGATTAAGGACCATTGGAGAATGTAGCTTTGGAGATTCTAACTCGTTAATTATTCCCTGCATTTCTGAAAGATGATACCATGTCACATTTCTTCGACCGGTTGTATATCCAGCACTTCGTTGTGTCTAGGCCATCGACCTCGCTATTGCCTTCCTACTCTATTTATGTATATTTATGAGGTGGTATCAAAAAGTTCCAGGAATAGCTACGTTTGATAAAAAATAATTTATATACCTAAGTTTTAACATCATCACCTTAGAAATAGTCATCTTGTGAAGTCATCTAGTTCCAGCATTCCTGCCACTTTTGGAATCCAGCCTGGAAGTCGTTTTCCGTAAGCGAACCGAGGTCCTTCTGTGAATCGCTCTGAATCTCGACAACGATGCTAAAACGTTAACATTTGAGCTGCATTTTCATCTTGGGGTAGAGTTCGGATACGCAGGTGCCAAATATGGCGAATAGGCGAATAGACGGGTGCGGAAGCGATACTATGTTGCTTATGACGAGAAACTCACGGGTGATGAGAGCTCAGTGACGCGGTGCGTTGTGACCGTGAAGAATCCAATTCTTCGTGCTCCACAGATCCAGTCACTTTCGCCGAATTTCCTTCATTAAACGCTTCAAAGCGTCGCAGTAGAACTCTCCATTGATGGTCTAACCTTGGGGGACGAATTCCCGATGCCTAATGCTACATTTCCGGGGGCAACGCTCGTGATAGGTCTTCCACGTCGTTCATTGAGTTCAAGGGGCTTTCTTCTGCTTTTGAAGCGCACGTACCACTCGAAACTCTGCGTAAACCCCTCCTCGTCGTAAGCCTGTCCAAGCTTGCTCAATAACTTTGTAACCCCGAGTCTAATGCAAAATTTCAAAAAATCACAGACTAGAGATACACGTGATCACAAAAGCACAAATTTCACAAATTTCGAATTAACCACGGCAATGTCACTCGACACACTATCTCATGAAAATCACTGTTACCTCTCACTGCTAATGCAACCGTGTGCTGCCATATGTTCGGGAATGTTTTGATGCCACCTCGCACATAGTGAACATTTTCAATGAGCACTATGAACGACGTCTACACTGTAAGCATTTGTTTCTACGAAACCTTATGTTCGAAATGCCCATGTTTGCTGAAAGGTTCCAGAAGCTAGCCTTTGATTATCCACTGATTATGCACGTTAGGATTGTAGAAAAATATCCCCCTCGGATGGATTATCACTTGTCCTGATCCATGGATCATGTCCTGTACTCACAACGCTTCAACAACTAGAGGACGTGGACACTTCAGCGAAGGAGTTTTTCGCCCCGAAGGAGAACCGCTACCAGCGTAAAACAAAACAACTGACAAAGAGGTGACTTCAGACGTTGCAACACAATGGTCTCTGCTATAAATGCAGGGCTGCTTTGTTGCAAATTGACGAATACAGCAAACAAGTATACAAAATATAGCAAAAGTTTTTGACTCAGAACAATATATAATGAGAGCGAGATACATACATGCCCACACGCATACTCACACACACACATGAATAGACAGATAGATAGTTATCGATCTACATACATGCATATTTATATTGACATATATATATATACATACACACACGCACATACATATACAGACATATATGATTCATCCTCAGTGAAAAGACAATTGTTGTTATATTCTTGTTTGTATTTGTAATTGTGGTACCATGTTCTCTGTTTTTTGTCTTTGTTGTCATACACATTCACTAACTTTCTTACAAAAAATCTAATGCTCTTAGCTTAGACGTTTTTGGGAGACAACCAGATCTGATAGTCTCAACTCTAACTGCCCGAAACTGTAAGAACACCTGGTAACTTGACTGATGAAAGAAAATCACGAATGACTCGGCCTTTTTCTCCTGTCCCTCTAATTGTTGTTTTTTTGTCCGCCTTTGTATCGTCTATCTGTCCGGAGGTTTTATAGTCGTTTATTGCGTTTTTGTTCCATTTTATATATATATATATATAAATAAACAAATAATGCTTATATTTGTATACGCACGCATATACAGAGAGAGAATGAGAGAGAGATGCATACATGCATACATAATACCTACACACACACACCACACACAATTGGTGAGAAATAAAGCAAAAACGAAATACAGAGTGATAAATTTCTCAGCAAAAAATTTTATTCTGCAAAACTATAAGCTTACAGAAACTGTATTATTTTAAGATGTTTCGTAGTAAGAAAAACAGAATATAACAAACAATGCATACAAACATACAAGCATGCATACATAAATACATACGCATATATATATATATATATATATATATATATATATATATATTATTTATTTATTTATATATATATATATATATATTATATATATATATTATATACATATATATATATATATATATATATATATATATATATATATATATATATATATGCATGTATACACACATACGTAAATAAAATAAATAGTAAACATGATAATACCTCCCTTCTCAATTGCCCACAATAAAAGCCTGTCCCCCACTTCACATACTCTCTCATGACGTGAGGGAAGAAGACCACCATCCAGCCAACACCACACGGCCATTCTTCGAACCATTTGAAAAGATTTATACCTCCTACCTGACAGATGAAATAAATATAAACAAACACGTCCCTCCCGCGACACCCAGCAGACACATTCTCTGACCACACCTTCAGTTGCCTTTACCCTACTCCCAACCAAAATTGATTAAATTATGGTCTGTTTCCATTCAATACATCAACTACAATTCAAAAATATTTAGTGTTTTTGCTTAGATTATTACTTTGGGGTTGTTTTATCTGATTGTTTATTTAGAGGTTTTATTTCTCATGTACTTGTTATGTTATTTTTATGTTCTTCTTAAGCTGTTATATTTTTGTTACCATTTCTTCTATCCAAGATTTTTTTATTCTAGTTTTATGTTTATTTGTTATGTTATGCTAGTTGTTTGTTTTTAATTTTATTTAATGCTATTTTCTTTTTTATTTCTTCATGGTGATATTCTACGTTTTAGCAGCTAAAAGTTTTAGTTGAAGCTCAGCTAGAACTATATAATAGTTTAAACCAATACAACTTTATCTAAAAATTTCCAGGAGTGAATGAGAAAATATAGACAGTTATTTATCTCTAGTTTCAGAAGTTTAAATTTCTGCGAGATTAATATTCTTCTTCACAGGAAGAAACTGCCAACATAATTCAAATGAAGCGACATGGCAAAAACACTATCGAACATTGTTTCAAAAAAATTAATAAGAAATGTAGATTGTAGACTATTGACCAACTTTATTTATGTGATTATTGATAAAATTCCGCCGAGGTCTACTTTGCCTTTGATCCTTTCGGGGGTCGATAAACTAAATACCAGTTTCGTACTGGGGTCGATCTAATAGACTGGCCCTCTCCCCCAAAATTTCGAGCCTTGTACCTAGAGTAGAAAAGAATATAAAGTACAGCTCTTTGGTGTCAGATCATCTTCTTCACCAGTCAAGAGAGGGTATAACAACTAAATCACTAACAAATTACAAACTATCAACTCAAAAGAGGTCGAACATTTTGCTTAACGTTGTCTTAAATATTCTCTGCTTGAAAACAACGCAGGTTAACCACAAACGAAACTGAAACCGTTTCATAAATCCACGCAGTTGGAGTTCAACTGGGATAATCGAAGATTTTACCATCTAGACTCCATCTTTATCATATGTAGGTGTATACGAGTGTGTGTGTGTCTGTGTGTGTGTGTGTGTATGTGTGTGCATGACTGTGTAACTGTGTGTGCGTGGGCGCATCTATCTCATAAGAATATAAGAAAATATTACAGAAAGAAAAAACAGCAACAAAGGTAAACTTTTCAAGAATTTATTTAAAGCAAATAGGGAACTTCAAAAAACTATTTGCAAGAAAACTGAGGGCAGAAACAATTCAGTCATGAAAATCAAATAAACTTAAGTGCAATAAACCAAGCGGCAGGGAAATGCCAAAGGTTTTGTATAAATTCCGTTAATTTGCGGAAACGTTTGATACTTCGAATTTGCAAATACCTCATCTTATCTTAGCAGGTTATATATCTAATCTAAAATCATAAAGTGCATTTGCAATCATAGAGAGTTTGCAAGAAAGTAAAAAGTAGATGCCTCAGTAACATGGCTTAAGCAGACGTAAAACCTCAGTCTTCTGTGACTTGATATTGCTAAAAATGGTTTCTTATAATGTTCTATTAAAAGTTAAAAATTTGGTGGAAGGGTATAGCTGATTATATCGACCCAAGCGTTTGGCTTGTATTCTAGTGCATCGTCATCAAAAAGAATAAAAACTATTGACCTCGGCAGGATTTGACTTTGCCTTTCATCCTTTCGGAGTCGAATAAAAAGCACCATTTACGCACTTAATCCGTTTGTTTGTCCTTATTTGCCCCCTCTGTGTGTAGCCCCTTGTGGGCAATAGAGAAAGAAACGTTAGCACGCCGGGCGAAATGCTTAGCAGTATTTCGTCTGCCGTTACGTTCTGAGTTCAAATTCCGCCGAGGTCGACTCTGCCTTTCATCCTTTCGGGGTCGATTAAATTAGTATCAGTTACGCTCTGCGGTCGATGTAATCGACTTAATCCATTTGTCTGTCCTTGTTTGTCTTCTCTGTGTTTAGCCCCTTGTGGGTAGTAAAGAAATAGAAATAGGTATTCAGAGCATTTTGCCTGTCTTTACGTTCTGAGTTGAAATTCCGCCGAGGTCGACTTTGCCTTTCTTCCTTTCGGGGTCGATAAATTAAGTAACAATTGTGTAATCTCTCCCCAAGACCGTAATATGCATGAAGAAATATATTATGGCATTTTGTCCAAAACTCCATAATGACACTGCCAATCTATCGTTAAAATAGTAAATATTAATGCTGGGAATAGTAATGCCATTCTTGTGAAAAGAAAATTCTAAAAAAATAAATGGAAGTTTTAAACTAGATACCTTAAATGGGTTCGTAAATTTTTAAGAAAGCTTAGAATAGAAGAGTTTACAAGTGACCATGCATTGAAGGAACTAGTTTAAAAAAAAAAAAACGTTGAATAGTGTTTTGAAAAAGGAATAAATGGTATAGCGAATGGCAAGAAAAATAAACACTGGTAGAAATTTGCAAAAACTGTTGAAAAACAAGAAACGATCAACAATGATGTAGGAAGAATCGACATATTGAATTTCAGTGTATATATATCAAAGAAAGAAAAATTGAAGTTCATATACTCATAGGAACAAACATTTTTAAATCACAGAATAACAGTTTTAATACACCATATTCTCTAGCCGAACTTAATGGAGAAAAATAAAATATAGAATATCAAAAAGTTCACTATTGTTATATTATAAATTATTGTTAAAGTAAAAATGCCATAGATAAAATTGACTGGAAAATATTAAATCGAGTTGCCAAGATTGAATTGGCTGTTAGAAGTGAAAGGCAATAAACATGATTTTAATCCAAAGTAAAACAAAGAACTTGATAGAATTTCAAGAAAGATGCAACAACAACTATAAATAACAGCAATAATAATAATAAAAGCGACAAAACAATAAAAAAGATAATAAATAAACGAAATAAACATCATTTTGAAATGAAGAAATGGATAATAAAATATACAATAATCTTTGTAGGAAATGACACCTACACTCTCTCTCTCTCACTTTTTCTTCCTTTTTTTTCTTCCCCCTCCCCGTTTCTCTCTCTCTCTTTTTCACTCACAAACATAAAAACACAGACACAATTTCATACACAAAATATTCTTACTGTCACAAACACATAAGCACACGCATATAAACACACACTCTCACATGTCCATAAACGTACAAGTTTACATACATACGCAAAGAGACACTCTTACACATATAAACAAACGCATTCACAGACACATAACAAAGCGAAAATGGCTTAAATACACAGACAAACACACACATACGATTGGGCATTATCTCAGCAAACAAGTACACTTTCGTAGAAAAACAGAAACACAACCACGATGAAATACGCATACACAGACATATGCATTCTGGTACAAACTAATATGCACATACTTATACACAAACGTACACATATACATACACACACGCACAAAAACACTGACACAAGCACACAGAGAAAATACAAATTACAAGACAGATTTCAGTGATAAATCTGTTGAGACATAAATATTTTTTCTCCCCCAAAATCATTATTATTTCTTAGAGAAAGAGAAAAACGCAAGAAAACATTAAACCAAAAATGAAACATCGAGGCGCATACAACACACATAGGTCTGTAATACGCATACACACTTATGCATATATACCCAATTTCTCTGGGCCTCTTAAACTAAAAACAACCTGCAGATGGCAGCAGCGGCAATCATTGTGAACACAGAGAAAGAGAGAGAGGGGGGAAAAGAAATACAGCATAGGTCCGTAGCTTCAAGATGCTGTGTTCGATTCCACTGTCAGACATCTTGGTCAATTGTGATTTTAAAAAATCTTTATATTAGGTTGATACATACCTTCTTAGCGCGGACTGGGTATACTGAAATTGTATAAAATCCGATTTTTCTTGAGAATTGCATAAAGTTTACACTTGATTTTGAATAATTCAACAAACCATTAAATTCACATCATTGAATATATGTGAACCACATATGTGATCTTCAAAGGAAATCATTCATACTTATTTCTTTATTGCCCACAAGGGGCTAAACATAGAAGAGACAAACAAGGACATA
>NC_043005.1:107632629-107652629 GCF_006345805.1 Octopus sinensis | reverse complement strand
GAACTTTTTGTGTTGGTTCTGTGCGCCCAGTTTAGATAGGACACTCAGAGGCAAAGTCTCAATCACGAAAAGTTGTGCATTGTATTTACGGTACATAGAAGGACTGTATTAGCTTGGTAATCTAAAATGAATTATCAAAGCTCATGTAAATATATATTAGGGTACGAGATTACTAAAAATGTGTGGTAGTTTGCCAAATAGCCTGGAGGAGTCATGCCATTTTAAACTGTTTGACAGATGTCATATTAGAAGAGGTGGAGTTATTATGAAATGGGATTCATGTGTTTGAAATTGAGGACTCTATGTGCATTTGTACTGATTTAGTTCTCTCCTTCAATCGGAATTATTCATCCTTCCTTTAGTAGAAGTCTATCAGTATTGATAGCAGACCAAGTTAATGCTCAAATGTCCTGAAATCAAAGTTAATGACTTTTATCATAGCACAAGCAAAGGTTTTTACACTGGCACTTATAAGACTCTGCAGAAATACATTGGACAATCTTGTTTTATGCGATGTACCGTAAAGAAAGCGAGAACTGCATCTAGCTCTGCTATAGCGTTGATTAATCTTCATTTTTCCAAGACGTTTGATGGATTCGAACATTAGCAGATACAATTTTACTTCATTGCGGAAGCTGAAAGTATCAAGGTGTATAAAATTGGAATGTAGAAGAGCCGTGACTATACGATGTCATTATCATGGTATCGAAACATCAAAAATAGAGTTGTTCAGTACCACACTTAAGGGGATAACTGGGGTACTTAATGAATTAGGACAAGTCAGTGGATTACATCTCAGCTGTAGTAGAGGTAAAGTAGTTCAGCTAAAGAACTAGTGTGGTCCAGATAAATTTGGGAAAAAAAGTAATAAGGAAGCATCATATATATATGTACACACACACACACACACACACACACACACACACACACACACACACACACACACACACATACACACGCGCACAAACAAGAAAGTAATATTTCGAACGTAGCACACCTCGATATTTTACCGAATTCCGTTCCGACTGACAGGTCGTAAGTCAATCTGGTCGTAAGTCAGGTTTATATTTTTCAACATTACTTTCATTCAAACGGGTTACAAAAATATATAAAACGCAAAAATTTAATCCATAATTATTGTACATAATATGAAAAATACATATCTACTCCATTGTATTGCAAACAAGAATGCAATCTAAAGTCAATGTCTAGTCCGTAATCATTAAATTCTTGAAAAGACACCTCTCTCCGCACAATATTCACGATCCTGGAGAATGAAGCAGTTCATGAACCAGTCTTCGAGTCTGGTGCTTGAGTCACGGTTTGAACGGGAGTAAACGGGCAGTGTATGTTTTCCGAATCATAGGTAAGAAAAGCCTTCAGCTTAAAAACTGCGGCATCACCACCAAGCAGCAAAGTTAACCTATTATTAAAAGCTTTGAATCTTGTCACCCTTTTTCGTATTGGTGTATGTACAGTCTAAATGAATAGCCTTCCTTGACTGCTACATCTATAGATGAAAGCATTTTCTTTTTACCAGTCATTTTAGGGGTTTTGCAGATTCAGTTGTAAATAAATCCACATGCAACTGATGCTTGAAAGCGACTGAGTGACAGACGGTGGCAGGCAGAGGATGCCTGGGTCTGAGGGAGGCTTGTATTGCCAGATGCTGCCATAGTTATCGTACGCGCAGCTGCACAATGTACGAAAATAGATGTCAGATTTATTTGTTGTGGTCGTCAGTCAAGGAGGTGTATAGTCGTAAAAACAACAGAAAAAATGGGCGTTTTACCCTTATATGATGGAAGACGTTGTCTGAACTCGAACCCACACATCTGAGCAGTCTACCAATTGAGTTAAACTGCCTGCTGACAATTTCCGCCAAATTAAACGCTCAATACGTAGCTTCATTTGAAATGCCACAAAATATGTAAACTAGAGGTTTTTGTATATTTAGAAGCGTCGAATGTTTATCATATCGGTAAAGTAATCAACCGGTATCTGGAGGTGCGGGTTTGAGTCACTTGGCTGTCAACTGGCAAATTTTTTGACGCCGTATAAGGATAAAATACGTAATCTTTCTTTTGTTTTCACGGCATTCAAAATAAACTGCGTTCAAGATATTACTTTCTTGTCTATATGATATGATACACATTCGACGCTTCCAAATACAAAGCCCAAAAGTTTGTTTACACACACACACACACATATATATATATATATATATATATATATATATATATATATATATATAACTGAAACTAAAACTGATAGGTGAGTTGCAAAACGTATTTCACCCATCAGGCGTGAAACAAGAGTCATGAAAGAAGTTTTCAGTTTCCGCTTCAATGAAAACCCATAGCCTTTACAACATTTGTTGACCGATGCTTTCTGTTTGGCCGACATAAAGCGAAGCGCGCCGGTATATACGCCTATATATATATGTATATATAAGGTTAATCCAAACGGGAAAACAGAAAAAACAACAACACGTGGAACAATTACAGTATTATTATTATTAGGCGCTCAGGAAAATGGAAGAAGGAGGGTATGACGTTTCGAGCGGAGCTCTTCATCGGAAACATAGGAGAAAGAAAGATCCCGAGACGGGAGGACAGAGGAAAAAAAAAAAAATTGCAGGTAGTCTTCACGAGGTCACATACTGAAAAGACGGAAGTTGTAAAAAAGGAGGAAAATTTTTTTTTAAAAACAGATATATATATATATATGTATGTGTGTTTGTGTGTGTACATATATATATGTATGTATATATACATATCTATATATGTGGGTGTGAATGTGTATATATGTATATATATATATATGTGTGTATATATAATACACAAACACACACATATATATATTGTGCGTATATATATATTTATTTTTTATATATGCATACTTACACACACACACACACACATATAAACGCATATGAAAATAGACCGATAACTGATGAATGGAGTAACATTGATCATAAATTCTTACACTCAGCGCTAATCTGTGTAGGAGAACAAACTATACGAAGAAGGCGAATAACTGCTTGTGGCAACAAACATCGATGCTCAAATCTCACTCTTCATTTGACAAAGAAAGAAAACCTAGATTAGATAATGCCGTATGAGATTCATTATATCCGAAAGAAATGCAAATACTCCGTGCAAGACCAGCATAGCTCAGCTTGATTAGAGAAAACTCAGGGTTAAACGCATTAAACAACAATCCAACTGTGAATATGTATTGCACTGTGGTAAACAATGAACTACTGCCAGCGGTGTTTACAATAATGTAGCAGTCATGTAGCAATCGTATATATCATATTAACTTGCAATTGAGATGGAGAAATCAGACAGAATTAAAGTCAATTTGAAATCAGATTTTATATAAAAGACATCATTAAATAGCAGAATTAGCACTATATAGAGTTAATCGAAATTCTAAGGTGCCAAATTTGGGAAAAGAAAACACAAAAACAATACTAAACGAAATGTGTCAGTCACAATATCGTAATGGAGTCCGTTATTAATTCACAAGGTGTAAAAATTCATTTGTGATTGAGAGAGGTTATCTCTCATACTCCACATTTAATTTGATAATACAGTGAAAGGTATCAGCGATTCATTTGATATCTAAGTCATAGCATGTGATAAAATCTATGAATATTTCGTAATATTACATGAAAGCGAAAAATTCAAAATTACAATTCTCAATTATGGTCTGCATTTTGTATTATTAATATTATATTTAGATACTTATCACGATATACTATTTAGCTTCTCTCACTCTATACGTCAAAACATACTTACAAACAAATAGACTCACGCATATCTACATACGTACATACAAATATATCCACACACATATTCGCACACACACACATATATATATATATTATGTATATATATGTAATATGAATGTCTTATGCATGTACGTATATGTGTGTGCGTGTATTTCAATTATATATATATATATATATATATATATATATATATATATAGAGAGAGAGAGAGAGAGAGAGAGAGAGATAGATTGATAGATAGATACATACATACATACATGCATATATGTATATATATATATATATATATATATATATATATATATATATATATATATATATATACAAATACACACATACATATATGAATTCCATAACATACTACCACCATAACATACTACCACGTAGAGCAGGAAATACGAAGGCAAGAAAGCCATTGGCCACAGATCAGAAAACGTAATACATTACATGAAGTCAAATTAAGAGATAACAACGCAGACCAAATCCCCGCTCAGGTTATGCAGAAAATCCCGAGGAAAATGTAGTTTTACAGTTTGAATAGGCAAAGAAATTATACGTGAGTAGGCGGCAAGAAAAGTGCGATCTTAAATTTGATGGGAAGCATTCCAAGTACCAAAATCATTTGTTAGATTACAGGGAGAATGATGGTAAGCGTGGCTATTCCCAGTAGATGTCTGTAGATGATTCCTTCCGAATCCAGCATGTGGAATGTTTACAGCTTTTGGAATAAGAAGAGAAGGAAAGATAGCTGTGTGTAAGATAGGGGAGGTAGTAGAAAAATTATTGTCTGTTATGGAGCAAGAGAAAGGTGGATTTATTGTACCTCTCTTTATTATATTTGTGACAGCATGTCACCAATATCAGTTTGGATACGCTTATTATACAATGTTGACCTGGATCACAGTAACGCGCTTATAAACACGGGTTCACATATGTGGAAATATAGACACATTTAACGGGGTCGCTTATAAATAAGAAAAAAAACATAGACATGTACATCTGCTTGTAGATTCTCTACTCATTATTCCTCGAAGTGTCATACTACCGGAGCCTTCAGGCATCTCCTCCAGAGGGTCTATCTAAAGTAACCTTTATTACATTTTCCAGCTGGATCCCTAAGCGTGACCAACTGAGGCTATGGATATTTTCCAACCATCTTGTTCTAGATTTACCTTGCCAGTTGGCTCACCTTGAAAAATTCTACCTTGTGATTCTTTCCGACAGCAATCTAATTTTATCTCCGTAGTAACGAAACTGTGGTCCCTCATGGCTTCTCAATGAAGGGAAGGTGCGGCTCTACCTGGAGAGAATCACTAATCTCCAAGCTAAGCATCCTGTCAATTAACATAACTCTTGAGATCCTTCAGGGAATCCCACTTCCATGCGCATGTACAGTTATATACATAGGTTTTGATGTATTATCAAGTGCATGATACATGATTTTCTCCAATCATGCCTTGATTTAAAGTGATGGTAACTCTTGGCAGTTTTCTTTCTTTTTCCATCAAACTGTACCAGATCATATATTCTTCAAAGTATTCATCTTTCACGTATATTAGACAATGGTGTGGTCATGGTGGCCCAGCATACTGTTGCATTTAGCATAAGCTTTTGGCCGATGTCGCTTCGAGAATATCTTAGCTAATGTTAGTCCCTCTACAAGCGGCTGTTCCGCATATCTTTTATTTAATGGCGTGGATGTTTACAATAAGACCATGCCAATTGTTTTAGTTTTTCCTTTTGGTAGTGGTCATTTTCCCACATATCCAATTCACGTTGGTGTTGTTCAGGGATTAAGATATGTTACCTACACCAATTATAAATTTTCTATTACATTTCATTATACATACTAAGCAAATGATATATATTTCTCTTTACGCCGTCTTAACGGTATATTCTTACAAAGTTGACGTCAACAGATAAGGAAAACAGTTTGCCAGATACGTGAACTTCCATAACATATACCTGAAACCTCTGCCAAAATAGTTGCCTGTAACACCAACTAAAAAATTACTACGTGTAAGTGTTGCATTAATGTCCTTTTATGCAGTGAACAATGCACAACTATTGATGAAGTTTCATATTTAACTTGCATGGCTGATACTGAGATCTAGATATTTGATGCAGTATTCAGGCAAATATCACTACAGTGAAGAAATATTGAATGTCATCAAAGCTCAAATATGACCGAGGTTGAAGAAATGGACATATATTCTGGTCAGTGTTGTTACTAAGCACACAAACATTATTGAACACATGTAGCTACTATCTATTCATATGGTCAAATACTCAAGATTCTAACATTCACTGCAGTTTGTAGGTCATAACTACGTTGTTTTTTATCCTCACTGTAACTACATTCACTCCTATAAAACAGCAAATTCCAAAATGTATTCAACACAGTCCACCTTATACTTTACTCTACACCTCATATCATCATCACTACTACTGTGATTTTTCTAACGGAATTGATAAATCATCCTCCTCTAGATTTTACGTGAAGGAAACAAGGCAATAGCGATGTCTGTATAGTGTCTCAATCTGTTAAGGAAATCAGTCAAATCACCCTCTTTCAAAGCATTCCTTGTAAAGCCTTAAAGAAAATAAGACAGATTGTATAATGTGATCCTAGATACTCTGAAACAGACAAGTTTACTTTTGTCATCAATCACTCTAAAATAAGTCAATATTCAAATGAAATATCTTAGAAAAACTCATTTTAGACAGTTTTTATTCTTGAGATCCAGCAAGATATTTTAAACACAAAATTGACAGCTAACAAAACATCGATTAAGTATACAAAACTTGCCGGCCTAAATCCACTCCGTAATGCTTCATCTTTAGCGGGACAGAAAAATAATTTTTCTCTTCGATGAAGGGTAATTCTCGAAACGTCTGGTTCCTTTTCTCTTCACACTATATTATCCAAACTTATGATCATCAGTATATAATCTTTGATAATAGAAACGCCACCAACTTTCGATGAGACAATTTCTAAGGGTTGTATGTTATGTCTACTCTGTTAATATTTCCGGCCTTTCCTGATCCGGGTTTTGATCGACAATATTATACTCATGCATATATGTATTCATATACACACATACATATATACATACATACATACATGTATATACACATACATATACATATCAATGCTTGTGTACATGTGTATTAGGTACTATAAATCTGTACAGTCAGCATCAAATACAATATGCATACGACTATGTGTATATATATGTATGTATATATATACATATATATATATATATATATGTGTGTGTGTGTGTGTGTGTGTGTGTGTGTGTGTATGTACAGTCTATAACTATAACTACAGGTCATGTCTATCTAATCAGCAAATAGTGTCTGTCATCATTTAATACGACAATCTCACCAGTTTATTCATCATCAAATACATTTGTAATATTCAAACAATTACAAATCTCTTGCATCCAATATAATCTTGTCATCCAATATAGAACACACGCACACACACACATATATACATACATATATATATATATGTATGTGTGTAACAAATTTTATTATTTTCTCTTATTGTGCTTCCCTATGGGATGTTGTTTTCCGTTCTCTTTTTTTTGTCTTTTTTTCTTTCTGTTTTTTTTTTTTTTTACCAAATTTAGCATTTTGGCAATAAATTTTCATTTTTATTAACAAAGCAATATCATTGATAATAATCTGACTCAGACGTTTCTCAAACAGCACCATTGCAGGAACTGAAACAAATGGAAGCAAACACTTGACTAATATCAAATAATTTCATGCTTCTTTGGCACTAGCAGACAAAATAATGAAACAATTTATTATAAGTTTTAATATTTGGAATTTAGGAGATTGATACTAGAGTCAAATATATACATAAACATTTTTCCTTGTAGATTCTTTTTTTTTTTTTTGGTATTTTTCTGGCTTCTCCATATGTTTTGTTGTTCTGCTAACAAATGGAAAATTCATTCTGTAAAAGCCAAATTATGACACGCACCTTAAACGTTCTAAATATCAAAATATTTGCAGATTAATGGAGGCACGATAAATGTGGAGAAACACATATATATATATCCACACAAAACCGCATATGTATACACACAAATATATACATGAATGGATCATAATTCATACAGGAATTACACATATGTAATAGTAAAATTGCTCACACATATGCATATATTTATACATTCATATACGTTTATAGGTACGAACCTATATATGTATGTATGCATGTATGTATGCATGTGTGCATGTTTGTATGTGTAAATATAGTGGACATATATATATACAAATATAAATATGCATACACACATACGTATGTATATACATACAGACACACATATATATGTACATATACAAGTATATATATATATATATATATATATGTATATATATATGTATATATATGTATATATATATATATGTATATATGTATATATATATATGTATATATGTATATGTATATATATATATGTATATATATACATATATATATATGTGTGTGTGTTTGTATGTATATGTATATGAAATCGGACACGAACACACGCAGACTTACATATATGTGTGATGCAAACGATGCATTAGAAGAGTAACAATAGATATATTGGAATAGATGTAGACATGTAACGTTATTGTATTTGTGGTTAAAATATAGGGCTTGGGGTTAAAAATTGAAATACCAATTTCATGCACTTTTTTCTAATAATTGATTTCTGCATGCATTGCTGTCTGTTTTTAGAGATATCCTATGATTCCAGACAACCTTCGTTTTAGCTTCATTAGCTATCTACAACATAGATCTTTGTGACACTCATTAGAGCCATGAAGAGATTTTTGTTGTCGTTCTTCAGTCCGAGGCCTAATCACATGAAACTGAAATATCGTTAAAATATTTCAACTTTTCTGGCTTCAAGTTTCATGTAAGTTTATTTTAATTAATGTATCCTTGACACATTAGATTGATTTTGCGTTGTGGGAGATTTGGCGGCTATATCATTGGAGTCGAATTTCTATATAGACGATTCTTCCTATGCACGTTAACATGAAATTGTCTGGAGTTCAAAACTCAGCGGTGCTTTCAATCGTTAGTATAGAAGTTAAGATATTCAGCACAATTGTAAAAAAATGTATTGAAGCGTGTAAATTACAGTCCAGCTACGTTCTTTAAAAATTATGAAAATTTAAAACAACACTTCACGCTCCCGGTGCAGGGTGATCAAAACAACAGGTCTATGTATACGTTAACTTGACTTCTAGTCTAATAATAGCTACA
The DNA here is from genome assembly GCF_006345805.1 of Octopus sinensis. Taxonomy (NCBI): domain Eukaryota; kingdom Metazoa; phylum Mollusca; class Cephalopoda; order Octopoda; family Octopodidae; genus Octopus; species Octopus sinensis. The sequence goes on along the minus strand of NC_043005.1, from coordinate 107,643,552 downwards.
AAGGAACATGTCACTTATTCATATAAGTTCTACAGTGAATGTATGATTAATTATAAGTTGAAAAATGAGGGCTTTGGGAGGGCAACGTGTTTGTAATTTGGTAAAACATATTACGTAAAAGGCATAAACTGTAGCTAAGTTTTCTAACTTAGGTACAGTAGTTTGGGGAGGATTGTTTGTCTCACGTGAAATAAAATGATTGTTACCAGCATCTCAAATAAAAGATAAAAGCCAGCAAAGATGATTCTATATATGAGCAGAGGACGACGATTTTATTAAAATATTGCTTGCAGTCATCCCTAAAAACCGTCAACTGACTCTCCATGTATTTTGTGAACGGGTAGTCTCCACTAAATTTCATACCACATCATTTGAAAAGAAAATTTGAGGATTCATCAGGTTGTTAAAATATTTGTTCTGCTTTTACTAACAGAGAAGCAAAATAAAAAATAAGAAATATGGAAGACCAGAGTCACGGCTAGTCAGAAGTTTAATCGTTTGAGTGCTACTGACATTTTTATTTATGAGAATCTCATATTTCATTTATGGCGAAGATTAGGGGGTACAACAACGATGTGGGAAGAAGGCATGGCGTCAAAATAAAGACTATCGGGAAAACTCCATGCACTTCAAATTTTAACTACTACAACTGAGAGAAATTAATCGCATTCATAATTTTTTTATTCGTAAAATGATATACAAGGTAGTAGTTTCAAGAAAATATTTGGTAAATTTGACAATAGTTTTTGGTTTTAATTTTAAAATGGTCAAGATTAAAATTAATATATGTCGGTTATATCATGGTTTTAATCATATATAACCCATCAAATAACATTTGGAATATCTATAGAGCGTGGATCCAGACAGCTTGCTAACCTGTCTTATGAGTTTGCATAACAGATGTTCGTTATTACCAAGTTTCAGTTTGCTTAAAAAAAGGAAAAAAAGTCATAAATAACGGAATAAAAGCTTCACATCAATAGCAATACCAAATAATAAACATAACGGGGAAAATGTCTATGATTTCTTTACTGATAGTATATTAAAGTACAATTTATAAATACTTTTCTATAGAGTTCAATATTAAATGAATATATGCTTTCTTTTGTTTGTTTTTGTTTCAGAGTGTTGATAGTGTTAATGTCGCTATAGGCGTCCAGAGATAATTCTATATTTAATATAAATTATGAGTTTGTATAATAAAAGTCATGAAGATAACATTTTACTAAAAAATAATAATAATAATAATAATAATAATAATAATAATAATAATAATAATAATAATAATAATAAACTAGACAAATTCCGCTCGAAAGGGAAAAAATCTGATGCAATACATAAGCCAGTCTCTTTCGATTTCTCTGTGTATATGGTTAAATACATACATACGTACATACATATACACACACACTCATTCACAGAGACATATATAAACAGGCGCGCACAAACCTATAGTCAAATAATTCTGGATAGATTTCTATACGACATAAATATGAATGTATGTAGGTATGCATATGTGTGTGTGTGTGAGTGCGTGCGTGTGCATGTGCGTGCATTGAACATGTAGGAAGTGTATGTGGCTCTAAATATATGTGTGTATGTGTTTGTGTGCGTGTTCCTGTTGCATGTGTGTGTATGTATGCATGTATGTATGTATGTATGTAAGCATCTATGTATGTATATATATGCCTCTATGGATTGATGATTTTCCTACGGTTTCGATGATGAAGTTTCAGTTGTTTCACCAACCACATTTGCTGTTAAGGTTTTACCGAGTTTCCATTAAAGACTTGTGCTCAAAATGTAATTCTGAACGTGGCACAATCTGGGATAAAATTGTACGAATGGAATTGTAAGCGAAACCCACCTGACGCAGCGGAATGTACAGGTAATTCCAAAGGCAGATTACAGCTCAATAAGGAAGAATACGTAAAAACTTCGTTTCGCAAACACAAAATCCCGAGTTCGATTTTACTGGGTAGCATCTTGTGTTCATAGTTTCAGGTTGGTTTGTTCCTTGTGACTTAAACAAGATAGACAGAAAGAATATCTATCTATCTATCTATCTATCTATCTATCTATCTATCTATCTATCTATCTATCTATCTATCTATCTATCTATCTGTCTTTATATCTATCTATCTAACTATCTATCTGTCTATAAGTATGTATATGTGCATATATATTTATACACACACAGAGATATATACATATGTGTGTGTGTGTGTGTGTGTGCGTAAATTTAACAGTATGAGATAAAATTCCAAGGCTGTGAAAGATTTCAGAACATTTATAAAGAGGTTTTACAGCTGTTTCCGGGATAATTTTATATATCCCTTCATCGGAGAGGGTGTGAGAAAATGGTTAAGAAATAGTTATTGTAAATAAGATATGAAATAGAGAGTGAAGTGGAGGAATGAAAATAGACGTTAGATACGCAGGGATATTGTATCTGCTGTTCTATATATGTATATACACAATACATTTTATTAGTGCAAGTCAGGATTCTCAAAATGAGATGTAATGCGTAAGATATAAACCTAGTAAGCTCTATATGGTACGTATTAGCTGAGATGTAAACAGGTAATTCTTTATGCATTTGTGGGAAATATATTAATTTAATTCGTGTATTGAGTGTTTGTGCAAAACTTCTTATTTGGCATTAGAGAGAAGATATTGGCATACAGTGATGGCTATTTCGTTGGCTACAACGATGGGCCTTCAGTGCTTCGATGTTTCCTAGTCATGTGTATATTGAACGTGATCCGCAGTGAAAACCAGCGTTCGAGCATGTGTAGACATCTGAATTGCAGGCACAATCTATCCGATGAAGTTTTTACACTTTTCCTCTTCGCGTTCTCACTCACAGTGCTTTTCTCATGGAAGTTACCACTCAGTGACGTTAATCCCGAAACCCCAGAACGGGGACGCGAACTTTTTTCTGTCTCTGTAATGCATTACAAGAGAGGTCAGCAGAAAAGAAATAGAAAAAGAAAGAAACATTATTATGCAATTAGTATGTATTAATAATTAATGTAAGGAAATCATCCTCCGTGCGGATACCAAAATATATTCTTGTTGAGATATTAGTCCTTATTTCATACAGACTGAATGGTCCTCGATTACAATGTCGTACCGTAAAGTAGGATTGCAGCATGATAACATTAGTAACTACAACATATATTCTGCATATCCAATAGGATAGTAGTGATAAATTTCTCCTCAAATTCAAACACTTAACATCCCAAAGTAAACGACCAATAAAAGCTAATTGACAATGGATCGGTGAATGAAATTATTAAATAAGCCCAAAACGTTTGCTTATCTTATACAGCTGCTTGAAATAAGAAACTGTACGAAGCATGACTTGTGGTAAAAACACAGCATACCATTTACCTCTTGAAAATAAAGTAATCACGACACATGTAACATCATTTCACCTATGTAGTCAAGAGCAATAGAAAATGAAGTACCGTGCAGCACGGAGTTTTGTCAGTGAAGAGGTCGCGGTCTCAAAGCGACGAAAATATTTTGACAAATTGAATTTAAATGTTGATGTGAATCTAACGGTTTTTGTGTGTTTCTTAAATGGCTTATAAACACCTCCACGCTGCAATTGTTTTCGTTCCAACACACGATCTCAGATCAGGTCACTTGCTATGCAAGTACATCTATGTTATTTTACACATACAAATATATACATACACACACACTTATACATATATACATACATACATATATATATTAAGATAAAACTTACTTAGAAATGGATGCGTGCGTTCCGTCACATAATAACAAATTAATAAATAAAACATATGCATATATACATACATATATGTACGTACCTACATTTACATGTATATATACATGCATATATGGGTACATAGCACCAAAGAAACGTCGAACACAATGAGAAACGAAAACATAAACACAAAACCAAGGAAATGGGCATTTTTCTTAAACAACGAAAAAATAGAGTACAAGACATACGACACAAGGAAAATTCCCCTTCTTCAGCCGCCTCTGTTTCATCTACACCGCGTTTCGAGGGTAAAGGCGAGACACGACTTCCGGCAAAAACAGCCGTTCCGGCAAAAAGCAAATTAAATAAAATTTGAGATTTTTTTGCGGAGGGGTAAAAATGGTAATAAAAACAGGACAGTAAAGACAGTACAAAATACAAACAGTAAAAGACTGGACAAGGGGAATAACAGTAACACAAACATCGAGAGCTGTTAAGCCAGAACGAAAGAAAAAATATTTTGAACACTGTTTGAGGACGGCAAGAGAGAGACAGGAAAGTCGTCCACACTTGAAGGAAGCCAGGTCAGAAAGACAGTAGTAGCCTCGTCGCGGGTCAACAACGGGAGGGAGGAGGAGGAGTAAGAGAAAGGGAGAGAAAAAAGGGAATGGTTGTAGAGAAAACCAGAAAGAATGAAGAATGAGAGAGAGACGGAGAGAAAGGTTTAGAGTGCGCATCATTATTAATATTAAGATAAAACTTACTTAGAAATGGATGCGTGCGTTCCGTCATATAATAACAAATTAATAAATAAAACATGCATATATACATACATATATGTACGTACCTACAACTACATATATATATATATATATATATCCTTAATGAGAAAGACACAGATGGAAGATACGAGGATACTTATTGATCGCTACAATTGTTTAAACCCGTGTAGCATCGGTCTCTCACGAGTAGGGCGTTGAACAACTAGATTAAGAGTATCTGCCGGTGTAGATGTGTCTCTTTAGGTAATTACAAGATGGGTCTCATTAAACGAAGGTCTGTTCCGCAAGATTTCCTCTCGGTCTCTAAATAGATTTCAGCTCCATCAAATTTCCCTATAGAGACATCAAACAATGAATCATCTTCTTTCTTCACTCAGAAGGAGTCATCATGGACTAGAATTGACTTTCTGGTATTCATGATGATTCTGATATCACTCATGCTGGTAAACTGTCCAGCAAAAGCCAGAGCCTTCAGGTGGAGGGGGCTTAGATATGAAAGGGTAGAAGTCAACAATGTGAAACTGGGTGAATTCGCAGACTGATCTTTCCTCGATATCACGGAACCAGTCCCTCACAGCTGTACTGGAGTTCCTTTGGGTCATCCTTGTAGCCCTTCTGATATCTGAGTTGATAGTATTGCGAATACGCTTGATAATAATACATATCTCACTTTTGAAGGGATTGATCAACTTGGATTTGGGGTTGGAATGGAAATTAGGCTTATGCTTTTTAATTGTAATAAGAAGGGGGTGCGTGGTGAAGCGTTTCCCCACGATTGCCTATCTTAAAGCGGGTAGCTACCTCCTATGCGTTGGTGTGTATGTTGCTGTATCTGGAATTACTGGATTTTATGTATGATTTGGTGATAGCGTTTGTGAGGAGTCATGAATGTGTAGAAATGCTTGTTTCATAAATATTTTCTCTTTTGTCTACAAAGATGTGTAAATTGGGACATTGTTTATTACTGGTCATATAGTCATTTAAGGATTTAAGGAAAGGGTTAGTATAATTCCGAAACCTTACCTTCTTCTCAAAGTTCCGTAAGTCAGTCTCGAAGTCCTCAAGGTCTTTGATACGTGAGTGGGGGTACTTTCGGGATGTAAAGCCAAATTTATCAGCAGATGTAGTGGTAGAACAGTTTAATAGGACTACCCTCTCTACAATGATGCTTTGGTAAGGAGCGGATTTTTTAGGAACTCACGGATGTAGGCGAACTCCGATACCCCTCTCCTCACCCCAAGAGATTTAGTAAAAGGAATATTTTCTGGTTAACACCCATTTAACCTATAAGGTTCTACCAACGTAGCCAGAGGCCTCCTGTCGTTAATAAGAAAACATTTCCCAAGAGACTGTATTACAAAACCAACAACCCCCATAATGTCAAGGTAAGCTAGTCCTGCCTAGACAACACCGCGTGCATCAACAGACGTAAAAATACACCCACACAATCCCCAACCCCAACCCCAACCTGCAACTGTTGAAACCCTACCACCTACACTATAGGAGGATCCTGCCTCTGAGGGGCGATAGTATAGAGAGCCACCCTTACAACATCCGATGGCATTACTAGGCACTATGCGAGCATGACGGCAAATGATTTCAAGGGAAGATATTCCCACAGAGAAAACCCCGCTTCCATATTGCGCTTTCTCTAAAGACAAAAACCACAATGATCATGTAAACTATTATCGATAGGGCACAGCCATATTCACCCAGCGTCCCGAATTGCCAGTTGTGCCTCCGCGAAAAGTTGTATATTCATTATAAGAATATGAGGTATAGTATTGTCGTTAGCAGAGGAACACCCTTCTCATAAGTTTCAAGCCACTGGCGCCTTTTGCATGACCACACGAGTATATGTGCGCACCTGTACACATATGCCTCTTCTTAATGTACGCATGCGCACGGATATGTGTGAGCGTGGGCGCGCCATTATGTATATGTACCGGTGATTGTCATGTATTTACATGTGCACATTTGTGTTTGCGCGCGTGTGCATGTGCGCGTGTGCATGTGTGTGTATGCATATGTACATGGAGATAAAGGTGTGCACGTACGTATGTGTGTGCATGTATATATGTGCCCGCATGTGTGTGCGCGTGTGTGTGTGTGCATGTGTACATGGAGATAAAGGTGTGCACGCACGTATGTGTGTGTGCGTGTATATATGTGCGCGCATGTGTGTGCGTGTGCATGTGTACCTTCGTGTGTGCGGGTCGTGCGTGCGGATGTGTGTATATACCTCTTCAATGGAACTCTCATTCAGATCCCCAATAACTGAAGAATAGCCACTCGCTTGAAACTCAGAGTACCAAGGAATCTGAATCAAACAGTTTGATCTATACATGCAACTACTAATAAGTGTCTTGAGTGCCTTTCTTTCGTTTGTCTACTACCTCGCGTATATATATATATATATATATATATATATATATAATATATATAAATAAATATATATATATGAAAATATTCTTATGCGAGAATAAGACATATAACCATGAGTATATATAGAAATATAGCTGAAAGATGACAGTACCACCCCAATGCCACCACTACAACTAAACCAGCACCAAGAGCATTATTAAACCTACTGCAACTATGAGCCCCTACAACAACAACAACAACAATCACGAAGAAATATAACAGAAGGGAATAACAGTAATGCTTAACAGTATCTTAATAGCAGAAAAAGGATAAATAAATAAAAAAAGAAATAAAATAAACGAATATATTCCCATAAATGTTAAAGAAAGGCTGCAGAATAAGGAAAGAAGAAATATATAAAAAATGGAAGGGAAAATATACAAAGAAAATTATAAAAGATCAACAGATCATACAAGTACATACATACATATATATATGTATGTATATATATATATATACATATATATATACATACATATATATATATATATATATATATATATATATATATATATATATATATATATATATATATATATACAAATATATATATATGTATATATATATATATATATATATATATATATATATATATACACACACATATATATATATATAGGGGGTATTGGCGAAAGCATAAATAAATGAATTGAAAGATTAAAAAGGTAAAAAAGAGAATTCAGGATGAATTATTGTTTTAGTATCTTTGGGAAGTTGGATATGTGATAAGAAGCTGAGGAAATACATAACTTATTCTCCACGCGTTAACACAAATGCTGCTTACGAAGCAACACTGAAATCAACCACAAGTTATATATATATATATATATATATACACATTTATACATACGTAGAAATATATATATATGTATATATTTATTTGTATATATAATGTGGGGGGAGAGTGTGAGTATACATATTTAGCATATCAGTGTCGTATACAATTCCTCTTAATATTTTTTTGTTGTGCTGTCCATCTGTTTGCTGTAAAGTCAGACTACAGAATAAAATTTTTAACCTTCCGTATCTACTGAAACTTCTCAAAGTACTTCGTTGTGAATGTGGTTTGTCATCTTTATAGTTTATCATGATACTTCTTGTGTTCACTTCACGTAGTGGAGTGACTGTTCCTGAGACCTACAATGACATGACATGGTCTGATATATATATTTATAAACCTCATTGCAAAGGCCTGATAAACTACCTTTTCAGAAGTCGCATTCCTTTGGCGTCTTTTAGAGAGGCAGGTACAGTTGTTAAACCGATAATTCCTGTTCTGTAATTGACAAAAGTAATGTTTCTTGGTTTATGATTAAACAACATTCTACGAAATAAAACTTTGACTAACGAGTATCCAGGCCATCCAATCACTCACACTCTCATTTCCAGTTTTGGATATTCCCATATTGTCAGAGTTGAAGTATTTATAACAAACAAGGTTTAAGTACATAATGTTATTCAGCACTGGAGCAACAACAATAAGTTCAACAGATGCTTGTTCATTTAGTTCACTTCTGTCCACAAGTTCACCATTAATTCTTCATTCATACCCATCATACTTAATAAGCAGTGTAGATTGTATGTTTGCAGATTTGGAAAATATATGGAATAGTAGCATATTTTTAAGAACTGTATCTGCAAAATGGATCGCAAATTTTAGGGATAACGGTTGCGAAAATTGTTTCCGAGATACTTTTTCATTTACTATATTTTCCTTCACTGGAAGAAAAGAGATTGATAAATTCAGTAAACCCATGAACCATGATTTGTTTAACTACATACAACAGTAAATGATTCCTTCCTTGCTATGGAATTTCATCTCAAACAAACCAGTCGATTTCAGCTGATTATCAGGGTTTTAGCTTATGCAAAGATTACAAGGATATGAGCATGTAGTATTAGTTTTTTCTGGTCCTTTTTCGCACATATGCCCATGTTTCATAGTTGAGGAAAACGTGAAGAAGCTGTTCAGCTTTTGATGAAACAATCTTATTGTTAAATCTGGTCGATCATTTGGTTTTTTCCTTGGGAAAAGAAAACACTAATTTTTACTTCCAAATTGGATTTGTTATAGAAGTAACGAAAACCGACCGGCAATCGATAGTATCATAAACACTAAAATACATTTGCATAGACTAATAGTTTGTGACTAATACCTGCATTCATTTCAGCACCCTCATCCATTGCACCCACGAGTTTTGATTTGTTGATACATATATTCCTTTAATCTTTTCTATCACAACGAAATGCATTATGCTTGTAGTGTCTTCTCGAGTTCAGAATTCTATTGAAATTTAGCTCAAATTGCAATAAGTACCATAAGAAAGAAAATTCTTTTGAATCTGAAATTCAAGGGTTTGCTAAACTCGATGTATCTCCCTTGTATGCAAGTACAATTCCTGCTTAAGTCCACCGGGTTTCTTCTTCTAACTTCGTCTCCGATCAGCTCAATAACAAATTTAAAGTTGCTGATGGTATGGATGTCTATGATGTAAATATTCTTTCAGCTGAACAAGCTTGTCAGAGCTCAGTGGTAGCCTATTTCTTTATCTGTTCACTATCTCAAGCTCACTATTATAAAATAAATCTTGAATTTGTTGTTGTTTATATCAGTTCTGTAAAACTTATTTACGTTTTCACTCTTGGGGTATGTTATGCTATGCTGTGGAGTGACGATGTAGAGAAACAATATCAGCGGCATTGTTGTAATTTCTTAATTTGTCAGTGACGAAGGGAATTAATAGAAAATACAAAGGCCGTTTTTTTATATTCTTCTGCGGAGTATGGCAATACTTTCATGCTAAAATTGCCTTTAGTGCAATCACTTTTTGGAGTTACATAAGAAAAATTGGAAATTTCATTGACTACAAAATGAAAACATGTATTTTTAATAAAAATAAAGAGCGAAGAATACAGAATTTAGCAGTTCGTTACATCTGATACAAAATTGAATACGTATTTACGGCAAAGAAAATTATTTAACAGAAATTAAAAACTGCTTCTTATATTTTGAAGTAAAGAAAATTAGGAAAATTATTTATTGGGACCATCTTTTCTCGAAGAAGCAAATGTTGAGCCTAAAGTTCACAAAAATGAATGCGTATTTATTTACTGCAAAGAAATTTAACAGAAATTAAAAACTCTTTCTTATATTTTGAAGTAAAGAAAATTAGGAAAAGGATCTATTAGGACCATCTTTTCTCGAAGAAGCTAATGTTGAGCCTAAAGTTCACAGATGGTAACACTAAGAGTAACAACACTACCTTTTATTTCTGAGTCTAATTTCAAACAGAAAATCATGTAAAAGAATTTTATAAACTCTTCTTGTTTCCTTATGGATTATTTTGATATAAAATATATTGAGGCTATGTTTTAAATTTTAAGCAATACCTAAAATATGTTTCATGACCGTATATGTTCATACGAAGTTGTCACATGGAATTGTACGGACTAAATGCTCAACCTTATACGATTTAAATATTTACTTCACTAAACGGTTCTTTTCATTTCAATCTACTGAATAAAAAGATTAAATAAAACTTATTTTAAAGTTATTTTAAAAATATAAAACGATTTTATAAGAACATGAATACTTTAAATTTATTTAAATGTGAATACAATGTTTCTATATAATTTTCAATATATAAAAACCGGAGTTTTGACAATCTGTGGTAGAAGTTGCCCACTAAACTTTCATTTAGCTCATGAAATTCCTTGTAAAATGCTGCCTATTACGGATAAATTTAGTATTCTCTGATTTCGCATGAAAAACAAAAATGATTTAGATATTAATCTGTTACCATTGCTCTCTAAGATTCTCAAGCAATTAAAACTCGTTCTGATCTCTTCTGATTCTTTTTATGAAGTGGCATACAAACATAACGTAGTTGTGCAGGTATATAGAATTCTTCAGGTTTACTCAAATCACTGCCACGTCCTCCACTTAACCCAATCAAATATTCTTTTTCCCCAATA
>NC_043005.1:107607243-107627529 GCF_006345805.1 Octopus sinensis | reverse complement strand
AATGACATACATTATGGAGGCATATATTTTTCGACTGGTGATTCCATTTCAGATTAATTTCTTGAAATACAAATGAAATCTGCAAATAGCAAATATGGAGCCAGTAGATGTTACGAATAATCACATGCTACAAATCGTTCGATCGAGCATGAGTCACAATGCAGTTTTCAATTTTTAAATAACACATTAACCATTTGAAATGTAAATAATCTAAGGCAAAAATTAATTTAAGTGGGTCTTCACTTATTAAAGGGTAAACTGACATCTAAATGCAAAAATGAAGACATAACAGGATCATGTATATTAGATGTTGCAAACCATAAATGCTGAATCTCAGAGATTCAATAGCAACTTCTATTTTAAACATACTGCAGCATTAATTACAAGAAATTATTACAGCCTTCTGGAAGAAATTGATAAAAATATCTCCAAAGAATTATATCAAATTATTTTAGATTTCTCAGTACAAACGTACTAATTGAGTGTACCGATACATAATTTTACTCATATTACTTAAGTGTAACTATAATATTTAAGTGTAACGATGTCTTGCAATGGAAATAGAACGATTCGACATAAAATTCTCAGACAATTGAATATTTCATAGCATTTTCATTAAGTCAAGGCAATTTTCAATAACAATGTTACTTATAGTTGAAGCATTCTCGTTATAACGGTGCTAATTTTCTTACTGCTTCGAAAGTGAGGATAATAGTGTTTTTATTTCATGGCTCGAATTGTCGCTGTATTACTTATGAAGCACCTTGACAAAACCTTACTGGTCAAGGAGAGATGACCCTTTACCCTGTTCATCAGAACGAATCACTTTTTCTCAACTTATTCACAGAGTTGTCTATTCTCTCACATCGAAAATTTTACTTTCAGATTGACTGGCGTAGTGAAATTAACTGAAGACATCAATATCATAACGTTGTAATGATTGATCGCCAACTTTAGAATACGCACACCTAATTCTGAGATGAAATCTTTGAAACTGCTTTTATCAAAGAGCCCTCTCGGAGATTATCATTCGGAAGATATGCATATAATTCTTGTAAAAACAATAGAAAAGCGCGCTGGTTTTTCCGAGGAATTAGAAACCTCTAAAATGTCTTTTTTACTCAGACTTGAAACGAATAGTGTTGCATATTTAGTTCAAATATGTCGTAGAAAATTCCTTATTTCTTTATTGCCCACAATGGCTAAACCTAGAGAGGACAAACAAGGACAGACAAAGGGATTAAGTCGATTATATCGACCCCAGTGCGTAACTCGTACTTAATTTATACGACCCCGAAAGGATGAAAGGCAAAGTCGACCTCGGCGGAATTTGAACTCAGAACGTAAAGGCAGACGAAATACTGCTAAGCATTTCGACCGGCGTGCTAACATTTCTGCCAGCTTGCCGCCGTCGTAGAAAATTCCTGTACATACAAAGTTAACAAAGTGCGGCTTTACAAATTTTTGAACTCTGGCACAAATCGAACCAAATTTAAGTGGTCCGATTTGATTGAGAATTCAAAAATTGTTGAATAGCTCTTTCGTCGGGGCCTACTAAACGGTTTTGATAAGCAGAATCATAGCCTAATAATCTCTTGTAGTTCTTCTATAAGCTTGAATTTTCTTTATCAGTAGTCTGGTGCAGACGTGATTCCCTTTATGAACGAATCGTGAATGATACACCTCTGTATCAACATCTTAAATCAACATTTTTGATAAAAGTGTACAGTGTTTTAGATATGAATGACGAGTTTGTACAGCGTGGTGCTCTGACTTTAATAATCGACTGAATGGAATCATATTTTAAAACAATTTTCAAGCGTCATCATGCACTCAAAATAATTCCTGAAATTTCTGGTAAACAGACTTTAGATTATATAGGCGGAATCTAACAAAGCTTAAAATTTTTAAAAATGAAAAAAAAAAATGACAAACTGCCAATGCTTACGGGTAAGAGAAACCAGCAACTGTTGATACAAGACTGGGTAATTTTAGTTGTTGCCAATTGTATCTTCATGAAAGCGCCTTTTAGTAATATTCATTGAAGTGAGAATAACCCATGATAAAAGTATATCTAAAGGAAATTTTAATTTATTTTAATTTCTAGTGACTTTTGACGGAATTGTAGACATTCTAGTTAAGAAAGGTATTTATTTTATCAACAATTGCAGGAAATATAGCAGCATCTGGTGGATATTTACCAATTACTTTAAGTGTTATAATATAGATATATCATTATTCATATAAAATTATCAAACCAATTAATTTACCTTCTTATCTCTATCATATTGCTTAAAGGTTTATCTACATTACAATAAACGATGTGTCACTATATCCAGTGACAAGAAATCCTAAACTTCGAGTGCTTACATTGTCTCACAATTGTGCTGTCAAAATTGTCGCGAAATATTGGTATGACATATGGGGTACTGTGTTGCATAAAGTGTTCGCTAGCGACTTTTCATATCAATGTAGTTCAGGCAATAAATAGCCTTCTGACATCTTTAGATAATTTCGACATGTATGAAAACATCGGTAGTTACATTCGACATCTGTATCTTGTACAAATTCATCACGTATGACAAATGTGCAAACATGTAAGCTTCAGACTTGCAGAGCCGCACGCGCACACACACACACACACACACACACAACACACATACACACACACATACACACACACACTCGTGTGTATATGTATGTATGTATATATATATGTATGTATGTATGTATATATGTATGTATGTATGTATGTATAATATATATATATATATATATATAATATATATCTATATATATAATATTAATATATTATATATAATATATTATATATATATATATATATAAGCATATATGAACGAACATTATGAAAGGAGATAATTGGTTTGTAGTGCATCATTTAAATATTACACTTTGCATTTTTATGAGTCATTTCAGAATATTATACAGCTGTCATACATCACTGGAAGTTGACCTTACTTTTCAGTGTAGGTGGTTGATTGAGAAATTGTTCTACCCTTCGAACCTAACAATTGTAGTTACTTGACAGTTCTGTTGTCGTAGTCTGTCAGTGGTTTTGTTTCGATCCATCTCAGTTTGCTGCTGTTGTTGATGGTAGCGGAGCCTTTCTTATTGTCGTTACTATTGCTGTTGCTGCTGTCTACTTGAGAACAACGTTGATGAAAAGTATTTCATCGTTGACCATTCTCTAGTTTTTGAGATATTCATCGTCCTGTTAACTTATACATTTTGCTCTTTTCTAATACGGAACAGTGCGTTTTCAGGAAGATATATCATCTACCAGGTGGAACGACTGCATACAGGCCCAACAAATCACTTATGCATGTATGTACATGTCTGTATGAATGTGTGTATGCATTCATGCATCTGCATACATATATGCGTACAAATGCGTAAGTATGAATGTATTTTCCTGCTGTGCGATATCTGATATATATGCCTTCAGCCCTTCATATAGTAAGGCATATTATATATATATATATATATATATATCTATATATATATATATATATATATATATATATATAATATATATATATACTATATCCCCGTGATCACCGTGACCGGCAGGCTATCAGATTGTGCTACACATCGCTGGTCACAATGTGCTTCGCAATTGATTCAGCCTTAAAATGACGCCACCTCGCTGGCTAAGCGAGCAGGCCAATATATATATATATATATATATATCAGATATCGCACAACAGGAAGAAATTTAACATCGGAAGACTGTCAGCTAAGGCAAGGACGCCCCCAACTTTTATTAGAGATCTTCTCTATGCGGATGATGTCATATTGTCACTCATACTGAAGAGGACATGCTAAATCTTATGAATGCAATTTCAATGGCTTGTGAGGCACTAGGCTTAACCATAAATCCAACCAAAACTGCTGTCGTGTTTCATCCAGCTCCAAGAATACCATACATAGAACCTGGTATGTTCGTGTATGGAAGAAAACTTGCTGTGGTTTCTAAGTTTGTTTACTTGGGGAGGACACTAAACACATGATGATGAAGTATCACTACGCATTCAGAAAGCCAGTTTTGTTTTTGACAAACTGGAATACCGCTTATGGTCTAGACACGGTGTTTCCACTGCGACAAAGATTAAGGTATACAATAAATGTATATTAACCTCTTTATCGTATGCTTGCGAAACCTGGGGTTTGTATCGTAAGCACTTAAAACTTATGGAAAGTTTTCATCAACAATGTCTCAGAAGGATTTTCAGGATCATCTGGAAAATGTTCGTGAGTGAGGATGAAGTGCTTGAAAGAGGGAAATGGTTCAGTATTCAAGCTTTGCTATTGCAGTGCAGATTGAGATGGAGTGGGCACTTAGTCAGAATGACAGATAACAGAATGCATAAACAACGTTTTTTACGGAGAATTAGTGAGTGGTAAGCGTCCGTCCCACAAACCAAATATGAGGTACAGAGATTGTCTGAAGTCGGGATTGAATAAGATAAATGTTACAAATGACAATTGGGAAGATTTAGCGCATTGCCGAGAAAAATGGAAAAGGGTTGTGTATGAAGGCAACAATGACTTTGAAAGGAAGAGAATGGAGCATGCAAAGAACAAAAGAAAAAATATGAGGAAAATTGACAGGAATGATGTTATGACAAACATTAATGAACGTGATGATCTTACATGTGATGAATATAGAAAGATTTGTCTAAGTAAGGCTGGGCTAAAGAGCCAAATGAAATCACACATTGCCCAACTGCACAAGGATTACAGACGGACAGATGATTTCGAATGAATACTCTGTCATAAAGTATGCAGATCAAAAAGTGGTTTGAAAAAGCATAGCAAAGTTCATGGAGCTGTAAACTATACAATTACCAAGTTTTCTTGCTCTAATTGTCACAAAGCATGCAAGAATTTGGCGGCTTCAAAAGCCGTATTGGTGCAGCTCATCGATGATATTCTAAGACATAAAGAAATCGGGCAATGGCTCTACTCGAAATGGAGTTGGCAACCATCATGTATGTATGTATGTATGTATGTATGTATGTATGTATGTATGTATGTATGTATGTATGTATGTATGCATGTATGCATGTATGCATGCATGTATGTATGTATGTATGTATGTATGTATGTATGGATGCATGCATGTATTTATGCATGTATGTATGTATGCAAGTATGCATGCATGTATGTATGTATCGATGTATCGATGAATGTACATATGTATGTATGTATGCATGTATGTATGTATGCATGTATGTATGTATGTATGCAAGTATGCATGAATGTGTGTATGTATGTATGTATGTATATATGTATCGATGTATGTATATATGCATGCATGCATGCATGCATGTATGTATGCATGATGTATGTATGTATGTATGTATGTATGCATGTATGTATGTATGTATGTGCATTTATGTGCGTGTGAGTGACTGTGCAAGAGGATCAGGAGACTATAATATGCTTTAAGCACAAATACTTTCTCTTTGCAAAATAAAATCTAGTGACAATTATTCGTGACTCTCTAAGGAAAAGGGAGACAGTTTTAGTGAAAGTGGTATGCATGTAAGGTAAGAGAGAAGTGAGACTGCAGCTTGTTGGACGCGTAAAGGTAAAATGCATGACAGCAGAGTTGAAGTAAATTCAGAGAGAACATTGAAAATATCAATTGGTGTACATTGGAAATAAGTATTTCTTTTTATATGGGTAAAGTAATTCAACTAATATTGGTATGTTATTCAAATTATGATAATATATGTTGGAGATAAAATGCCTCGTGATGACAATAGAAATTACTGAAGTAGAGAATGATCGATGTTAGAAATTTAGAAATAGTCGGATAATATAAGAAAAGTGAAAGGCGCTGAGGAGAGGAAAAGGGTGTTGGTACGCCGCAGACTCGAGCAACAAATGCTTGAATGGGAAAATACATGCTAAATCGATATGGCAGCGAGGGTGATGATAATGACGACGATGATGATGGTGATGATGATGACAAAGATAACGACGACGACGATGACGGTGATAATGACGGTGGTGGTATTGGCAGCGGTGTTGGTAGTGGTTGTCCTTGTCTACTGCCGAATGGTGAAGCGGAGGTTAAGTACACCTAAACACACACAATTAAAACATCAAACACTAAAACTACATATATTCAACAAAATTTCATCGACTGAAGTTCTACGCATCCAGTTATTCTCTGAACCTTACCTACATTTACATATATACATTCCTACGAACATACACACATATACAAATATATGCCGCTGCTGCTGCTGCTGCTGCTGCATCTCTTCATTATTATTATTATTATTATTATTATTATTATTATTGTTGTTGTTGTTGTTGTTGTTGTTATTGTTATTATTATTATTATTAATATTTTTATTTTTATTTTTATTTTTATTATTATCGTCTGCATATACATATATATAATATGTATGTATATATATTCATATATATATATATATATATTATATATATATATATAATATATATATATATATATATATATATATATATAAATACATATATATATATATATATATATATATATATATATATATATATATATATTACACACATATTACGTGTGTGTGTGTATGTGTAGAAACGTAATGTATAAATATAATGTCATATAGAGAAGTGAAGTTATACAAAAAAGTGCCTTTATATGTATGTGAGTGTATGTACGTATGTATACATACATATATACATAAAAAAACACAGAACACAAGCACACACACATACACACACACACGTATCTACTCACAAACGCATAGATTTCGCTAGGTGGAGAGCTAACAATATTACACCTCTTGGTCTGATTAGTTTTGCGCATCAAATCTCTGTACAATTCAGCTTTCATCTTCACACGAGTGGCGTGGACAGATTTCCTGATCCATCAGAAGTCTTCTTTGAAGCAGAGTCTCAGAGGAACTTTGCAAAACAATCTTTTGAAACGTTTGCTGAGTCTTCCTTCCATCCACATCATCGTGTATCTACATTTCTATTGTTCAATGACGAACACAAAACAGATAAATATATGAATATATGTACGAGGGAGAGAAAACTCTCAACAAAAATAGACATATATAAATTTGTTTGTATATAAACAAATAAAGACGTATTATGTACTGTATGGGTGTGAGTTTATTACTGTGTATGTGTTTGAGTGTGTGTGTGCATATATATAAGTAGTAATAGTATCTATCTATGTATATATGTATGTATCTATTTCTGCATGCACAGAACCATTTCTATATGTATATGTATGTGTATGTAAAATTAAGGTTGTGTATGTGTTTGTGCGCATGTACGTGTTTGTGAAAGGATATATATATATATATATATATATATATATATATTATATATATATATATATATATGAGTGTGCGTTTTTGTGTATACAGAGACGTAAACAAAAGGAGTGCGATAGATAGATAGATATATAGATAGATAGATAGACAGATAGATAGATAAAGAGAGAGACAGAAAATGAATAAAATATTATATAATATATATTCTGCCTCAAATATATAGACTTTTACAAATACGTACATATACATATGCATAGACACATATGCACACACACACACACACATATATTCATTTATATACTTATATATATAAATATGTAGACATATATGTAATATTTATGTATGTATATAAATATGTGTATGTGAATATATACTAATATTTCAAGGTAAGTAGGTATAAATTTGAACATGTATGTGCGTATATGTAACACGCGTATATACATATATATATGTATATATCTTAAATGCTATATCTACGCTCACACCTATAGTTTCCCTGCTAAAAATGTAAGTTACCAAATCGAAATCACATTCGAAGCATTTTCCCCCGAACAAATTGTGTCCTATCAACCACACAGCATCACTTATATATATATATATATGTGAGTATGTGCGTGTGTGTGTAAGTACGTATGCTTGTATGTATCTATATATATGTAAAACTGAGGATGTGTGTGTGTACGCACGCACACACGTACGTAAGTATACATGTGTGTATCTATATATATAAACCTGAGGGTGCGTTTGTGCTTTTGTGCGTGTGTCTGCATTGTGTGTGCGTGTAAACCCACAGAATTTCTGAAGTTCGCAACTGATTTTCTTCAAACTGGGAACATACATTACTTATATTGCAGAGATGGTTTTAGACTCTTAAAAATGTTTCACATAATGAGTAATGGGGGCCTCTAGAGGCAGAAAACCACCTTTCCTGCGTACGTACGATCGCCCGCATGGTCCATGCATTGCTTCTTTTCTAACTGGAAGAAAATGCTACTGAAACGATACAAGCAGTCCAGGTAGTAGCAAAAAGAGCCTGTTCCCGTAGTACCATTAGTAGCAATTTGTTGAAATAAAAGCCGTTTAGAAAGCACTACGTTTATTGTGAAAAATATGCTAACATATGTTAAATCCTGAGCAACTATTCGATTATTTTCTTTTAGCTTCAGTATCAAAGTCTTCCTTCTAAGCGTAGGCGAAACCGATACAAATATTCTTCAACTATTGATTACAAATCGAAATATCCCATATACATTAACCTACTGATTTATGGTGCTTAAGACCAAACCACGTTAGTTGGAGACTATGTCCTTAATGTGACCTTGCGTCCCAGGACGCTGCATGCAGAATTGTTTTCGTTTGGGGGCTCAGTTGTCCTCACAATGGTCGCACACGATTTATGCAAAGCAGTGCACGCTTGATCCACGACTATTGATTTCAAGCCACGTCAGCAACTCAACGTCACATGACCCAAGCACGGTTGTTAGAGATCGTGTCCTTAATGTGACCTTGAGTATCTCGATTCAGCATGCAGACTTATGTCTTCATTTGAGGGCTGAGTTGTCCTCACTATGGTCGCACGCTTTTTACGCGAAGGAGTGCGCAGTTGAGTCACGACTATTGATACCAAACCGAAATATATGAAAGTTGTTTTTAAGCGCTTCCTTGCCATTCCGCACCCCCCTTACCACGTCATTTCTTTCATATAGATTTCTCTAAGGTGGTGTTGCTGAGCGCGCCCAAAGGCTTCATTTCTCACTCAGATGTAGTTCCTATGTCTACTGATTATTCAGTGTGTTAGCAGCATCGCTCGTCGTCAGTCTATTCTGTTTTTTGTGATCAGTGAATTTACTTCACTGAAATAATGTATGTTTGCAAAGTCTAGACAGGCATCTGCAGCCAGCTAGCAAGCCCTCTACCCCAGACTGATGACGAGCAAGACTCAGAAACATGTCTCTGACTGCAGGCCTAGCTGTTGGGGGTGCTTGTCTCCCCTTTGAAAGCATAAGGACACAGGAAATGTGTCAATGCCGACAGGAAGCGTTGATGCTTCCTAGGGCTAAATAGCAGTGGTGTGATTCCCTGTATGGGACTGTCACGTTAAGTTGACAGTATACAACTGCTTTATCGTTCCACAACTGCTTATATCTCTCTGAGATATTTAGAAATTTTATATTTATATACATACATATATATATATATATATATATATATATATATATATATATATATATATATATATATATATATATATATATATATATATATATATATATATAATATATATATATAGTTAATTCAAACATGAAAACACAAAGAGAAAACACAACAACGTGAGGATGTGGAACAAGCATAGTATTATTGGACGCTCAGAAAAGGAAGGAAAGAAGGATTTAACGTTTCGAGCGGAGCTCTTCGTCAGAAACATAGGAAAGGAAAGATCCAAAGAAGGGAAGACGGAGGAAAAAATCGCCAACGGGACACAGGCCGTCATATATATATATATATAATATAATATAAACACACACATATATATATATAATTATATACATATATGTGTGCTTGTGTGTGTGTGCGCGCATACGTGCGCGCGCGTGATTATATATGTGTGTGTATGTGTTTGTCTGAATATATGCATGTAAACATTCAACTCGCCTGCAAGTGTATATGTAACATAATTATAACTTCCTCCAAGTTTAGGTATTTTCCTGTACTATATCATATTGAAAATACAAATATACTTGTGTATATATGCAGAAAGATACATGTATACCTTCATACAAATATACGCAAATATATATAGATACACATAGAAGCACACACACACACACACACATATTTAAATATACATATTGAAATCTCTAGAGAAGACCGAAATTATGCATATTTAAACACATGGATGACGATGTTCACATATGAAATAGGCAAATCTTGCAGCCGACAATGAATATCTCTTTGATAGAAATCTATTGGCGAATTACTAGCTTAAATATCATGCAACAGTTGTACAAGCTGTCTCAATCAATTTCTTTAAGATTATTGTTAGTTTGTAACGACTGATTAGAGTGTAAATGTGGCGAGTAAATCGTGATTGTTTGCCTGGATAACTTCTGACAAAGACAGTTGTGCTTCCTTTTGCAGGGCCGTCGTGTAACAGTTTTGCTTATGGTCACTGGAACCACTGCATCTCTCAGAAATACTTATTTTAATTGCTGGCACTGAAATAATAATATAGACTTTAAATATTGTTGAACCTTAAACGGCGGGGAAAAATTATATGAATATGTGAGCCAAACGAGCAAAATCCTCTTAAATATTGCTCTTCTTAAGGGTAATTTTTATACTTACGGAGATCTCCTTGCATAGCAAGTGACCTGATGTGAAACAGAAACAATTGCAGCATGGAAGGTTTTATAAGTCATTCAAGACACACAAAAAACGTTAGATTCACTTCAACATTTAAATTTAATTGTCAGCACAGAATTTTGTCAGTGAACATGTCGCGGTCTCAAAGCGACGAAAATATTTTGTCAAGTTAAATTTAAATGTGGATCTAACGGTTTTTGTGTGTTTTTTAAGTGTTTTATAAACACCTTCCACGCAGCAATAATGTTTATACTTATTTTTACTTTAAATATGTACAATAAATATAATAATCGAAAATCAATCCCTCAATAAAATTCACAATCCAATTATAGAAAAGTGCCGTAAAATATTTACTTTCCTTTGATGATGGCCGATCCATTTAAAATTTTTGAAACTTAAGTTGATAATGATAGGCGCAGGAGTGGCTGTGTGGTAAGTAGCTTGCTAACCAACCACATGGTTCCGGGTTCAGTCCCACTGCGTGGCATCTTGGGCAAGTGTCTTCTGCTATAGTCCCGGGCCGACCAATGCCTTGTGAGTGGATTTGGTAGACGGAAACTGAAAGAAGCCTGTCGTATATATGTATATATATATATATATATATATGTATGTGTTTGTGTGTCTGTGTCTGTCTCCCTAGCATTGCTTGACAACCGATGCTGGTGTGTTTACGTCCCCGTCACTTAGCGGTTCGGCAAAAGAGACCGATAGAATAAGTACTGGGCTTACAAAGAATAAGTCCCGGGGTCGATTTGCTCGACTAAAGGCGGTGCTCCAGCATGGACGCAGGCAAATGACTGAAACAAGTAAAAAGAAAAAAGAGAATGTCAGCTTTTCTCTAACGGAAACTCACCTCTTGATGTTCACCGTTTTGTAATGAAACATCAATTGATGGCATCCGCTTATTTCTAATAAAACATCAATTGAGGATAACCACTGTTCTCTAACCTAACAGCTGAGGATGTCCGCTCTCTGCTCTCTTAGTTTGATGATGTCCGTTGTTCTCTAATGAAACATCGATTGAGAATGTTCACTTTTCTCTTATGAAATATCAATTGCTGATATCTTCTGTTTAAGGGTTTAACATTATTACTTTTGCAATAAATATGTGATAATGGCCTAATCAGCTGATATATAAGCATGGTATACTAAAAACATATTTGTGTCCTGGAAACATGAGAAACATGTCAAGGAGAAATGTTACCACACTTGGTGACAATAGAATCGCATCAAAATTTGAAATTTATAATTTGTCAAGGAGAAAAGTTATCACACTTGGTGACAATAGAATCGCATCAAAATTTGAAATTTATAATTTGTCAAGGAGAAAATTTATCACACTTTGGTGACAATAGAATCGCATCAAAATTTTCAATTTAGAATTTAGAAATCCACGTTTGCAGCGTAATGTAGAATGATTGTACCTGACAAACTAATACAAAATTGATGCCATTAAACGCCTAAGACTTCCGTTAGACATAAAAGTCAAAAACACTTAAGACTTATTTGTGTGCTCCAAAAATATGTTCCGCTTCTTCACTTGGTATGTCACATGACTTTCGTGCTTATACAATACAGAACGATATCAATATGAAAAGTTGTAAAGCGTTATGCAAATACTTACCGATCAAAGTCTCCACTAAATATAAACGGAGCAGCCCAGTCAGAGAATATTAAACTCCGATAGCCATCAGCTCGACGAGTTATCAAAGGAGTATTGACCACCATCATCGACCACCATCATAAATACAACACGCCAGCGAGAGAGAATTTACTGATTAGTAAATTCTCGTAGAAATGAGATAGATTATGAAGAAATTCAACCAAAAACGTGTAGTGTCTGTAAAATAGTTAGATTTTGCAACAGGAAAAAAATTCTATCTTGGTTCGGTCATATGGTTAACGAATATGGCTATTGAATAAGCTAATGTTGATATGAAGCTTTGAAGTGCTTTGAAAGCAATATAAATAATCTTTTTTTCCTCCGTCTTCCCTTCTTTGGATCCTTCCTTTTCCGATGTTTCTGACGAAGAGCTCCGCTCGAAACGTTAAACCCTTCTTCTTTCCTTCTTTCCTGAGCCTCCAATAATACTATATTTGTTCCACGTCCTCGCGTTGTTGTGTTTTCTCTTTGTGTTTTCATGTTTGGATTAACTCTATAAATAATCTTGTGTAGTTTTGGACTAGTATACAGAAAAGAACAACTGCAAGTCTAACGACAGATAGACATGGAAAATTACTGATTCGAAGTTAAAATGTGTGAGTGAGGGTGGGGGGTATATTTTCACGATGAGTTAGAAAGATGTTCATGAAATTTTAAAAAAGAAATCTAGGTCTATTCAAGGTAAGCATCGTGCCAAAAATTATTGTCGAAAAAGTTTATGCCGTATTTTCCCAGAAATTAATGTCTCTCTTTTTACCGGGATTCCCATATTATATTGGCAAATAATCTTTACTTTACAGTATCGTTATTGCGTGTCTCTCGCTGAGAGATTTAGAAATAATAAAGTTTCTACTTATTTACACATCTATCTATAATTCATTTGGTGACTGTTGTTTACATTTTCCAACGGACTTGCCACTGATTCACGTAGAGAAAACATTAAGATTGTCAGCACATTTTCAGTGTGTGTGTGTGTGTGTCTGTGTGTGTGTGTGTGTGTTTAATAATTCTTCTTTGCTACAGCAAGACAAATAATCGTACGTTAGAGCTCAATATACGTATAATCATTGGTCTCCACAATCACAGACACTTGACGGGGTGAGATATCACAGTAGTTCTGGCATCTTCATCCACATACATCCACCGAAATGCAGAGCAAAGTACTAATGTAGACAAAAGACCATGAAATGTAAAATTAAACCTATTAGGTTACAGCTGTTCCAACGTAGTAAAAAATATATATATACACACACACATATATATATATACACATACGTGTGTGTGTGTGTGTGTGTGTGTGTATACACGCACTTTTATATACATACACAATACATACATATATGGAGAGAGAAAGAGAGAGAGAGAGAGAGAGAGAAAGAGAAAGTGATAGAAGATATACGTACACACACACATCTTCCAGAAAAGCTGTTACGCATTATTAAGAATGAAAAATATGAAATTAATGTTCTGTTTGTCGCAGGGTCAGATTATTGACAGCTGATGTTCTAAGGTCAATCTAAAAATGGTATTTCCTCTCGACCTTTCCATTATCTGGCACGGCTATTACATACACGTGTTGAATGTGTTGAATGTGTTAGATTAAATTTCTTCAAGTCCTTCAACCCAGGTGGATCACGAGGACTATATTAAAAAATATTCTGGTTTTACAACTTATTTAATACTGAATTGCTTGAAATTCAAAGACGACTCACCGACTTGATGAATGCTCGAGAAGAAAAAATCCCCATGAATATGAGAAGGGTAGATATCATCATCATCATCATCATCATCCAGTGTATTAAATCCGGGCTGTGTCCTTGTTAATGGGGGTAGCCGGTTCTACCTCAATGCTATAAGCAACCGAGGTAGGTAGGAAAGAAACAAAGGAATATTGTCATAAGCACGGGTGATGTGAAAGAACAAGTGGGTAAAGTGCCTAACTGGAAAGCCCCCGGACCAGATGGGATTCATGGCTTCTGGCTGAAAGACTGCATGAAATACTAACAGCTTAATTGAATGAGTGTGTCCAGAAAGGTACAGTCCTCGCGTGGATGGTGACTGGGAGGACAGCACTTATAATGAAAGATAGAAGAAAGGGGAATATTGTGGGGAAACTACCGTCCCATAGCATGGGAAGATACTCACTGGAATAAGTGCGGCAAAGACATACACTTTCCTGGCACAGGAAGAAGCTCTACCAAAGGAACAAAAGGGTTGTAGGAAGAGTTCTCGTGAAACCAAGGATCACCTGGTCATCGACAAAACAGTTTTAGGGCATTGTAAAAAACAAAACATCATACAAATATGTTTATGGCTTGGATTGACTTTAAAAAAGGCAAATGATACGATGACTCATTCCTGGAGCGTTGAATGCCTACAGATGTTTAGTGTTATTGACACCATCACAAATTTTCTGATGCATAGCACGAAAGAGCGGAAAGCCAAATTGTACTCAAGTAATCTATTTCTTGGGAAGGCGCGTAGCTTAATGGTTAGGGAGTCAGCAACATGATCGTAAGCTTGTGGTTTCGATTCCTGGACGCGTTGCGTCCTTGAGCATAACACTTCATTTCACGTAGCTCCAGTCCACTCATCTGGCAAAAATGAGTAACGCTGCGATGGACTGGCGTCCCGTCCAGCTGTCGAACACATACGCCTTTGAAACCGGGAAACTGGGCCCATGAGCCTGGCTAGGCTTTAAAAGGGCTCATTTATTTTATTTTTTAATGTATTTATTGAAGAAGTTGCTATTAAAAGGGGAATCTTCCAAGGTGATTCGTTTTCTCCGTTATTATTTATAATTGTACTAATACCCATAACAATGATACCTGGGAAAGTTAAGATGAGTTGCCGATGTGGGAAGAAAAGCCCATAACTGAACCATCTTCTGTTTATGGATTACATAAAATTGTTTGGGAAATGTGAAAAGCAGATAGATTCCTTAAAAGCAGTCGAGAAGTGTGTTAGGGACATCGGTATGGAATTTGGGATTACCAAATGCTCAGTACTTAATATGAAAAGTGGGGAGAAAGCATCCTGCAGGGGATTGCAGTTACCATCAGGCGAGACCATGGGTGAACTCGACGGTAGTGGGTATAGACATTTAGGTATTTTGAAGCTGGATGACATTCTACACAGAGAAATGAAAGTCAAGGTCAACGAGGCGTATCAGAAAAGGGTGAAGATGGAGTTGAAATCCAGTCTCAATGCCAAAACTTTCATTACTCCAATGAATATCTAGGCAGTTGTGGTGGTCAGATATGGTGCATCCATCCCCAAATGGACTAAGGAGGAAATATCAACGAGAAAGTTGATGACGTTGCCACCTCCAAAGAAGGTTCGTGTCCAACCTTTAGCAGGAAAGGTAAGGCATATAGTCTTTTTGGACCACCGCGGAGTAGTGATGAAGGATTTTCTAGCAGAGGGCACCACAGGTAACTTCCCTGCTGCATAAATTGCGGATGCCATCAACGCAGAGAGACGTGGCATGCTGACCAACGGAGTTCGCCTTCTCCTAGAAAACACCCAAGTTCACAACGTGCATGTTGCCCAGATGAATGCACACTCTTGCGGCTATGAAATCCTTACTCATTCCCCTTACTCTTCCGACCTCGCACCATCTCACTTCAACCTTTTTTCCAACAATAAAGTCTTTTTGAAGGGGAAGCATTTTCGGATGATGATGACATTATTTCCGAGGCTAAGTCTTGGCTCCAAACGCAACCCACCGACTTCTACACGTGAGGTCTTCTCAACTGCATAAATCGATGGGAGAAATGTGTCACCATTGGTGATGGCTATGTAGACAAGGACTAATAATTATGCCAAGTTTCATTTATCCCAGTCCTTGGGAAGTCGATCCTCCTATAGGCATCTGCTTAGAGTAGGGCCACGCTAACGATTTTCACCATAGTCACTCGTATTTTCATACATTCACTGCAAAGTACTGAATTATGTAGTTGATTGCAATTTAATTATCTGGTTCAGTTTCTGTGTCCATCCTAACACTCCATCTAACCTTTCTTTCCTAGTGGAATTCAAACAAGCCGATGAGAGCTTGACCGAAGAGAAAGGTATCTTTTATTCAATCTTATCTGCCTCGTCCACCTCACAATTTCTTTCGCCATAAGCCCTGGACAAAGGAACACCACCTGCCTTGCATTGTTAAAAGGTGGGTGGTCCTCACAATGGATTCGGCCGATATGCTGATTTGGCCCTCATACGATAACAACTGTTCGAAGAAATACCACAAGTTAGCTATACTTGGACACTGCACGAGTGCATGCAGAACGGTTTCGTCGCACTGTGCGCATCTTGAACAGTGCAGCCTAGCAGTGAATCTGTGCCTGTTGAGTTTACCTTGAACCGTTGGTGATTCTCGGTAGCACTGCCATGCCAGGGATTCCTATAAGTTATCCATGCTAGTACTGGGCCTGAAACTTCACCCAAAGAGACCAGCTAGTTCATCCTCATAGAGTGTCCTTGAGAACGTTCTCGCTCTTATCACCAATTAGATTCACGTATATAACAAGCGTCGAAAGTCCATCGATCACATTACTTAACTAGCAGAACAATATTCCAGATGCCAAATAATAATCCGATATACAATAAGCTCAAGGCCAGAATATCTTTCTTAGAGGAATATCTAATCGATTACAGTGGCCACAGTGCTCAAATAGTATTTATTTATTGGACCCCAGAAGGATGAAAGGCAAAGTCGACCTTGGCGGAATTTTAACCCAGTGCGTAAAGACGAGCGAAATGTCGCCCAACACTTTTGTCCAGCCTATTAATTATTCTACTAATAAAGCATTAATGTAAATGTTAAATATTTCTACAGTAATAAAAACATCATTGCAATAGAAACCACCCCAACAGCATTAGAAGTTAAGATATACTGGAAGCATATATGGAGCAGAAAAAAACTACTTACTCACCAACAGTACACAATGGATAAGAATACGAGAGGAAGATAATACACAATAGGACGGCAGACATCGCCAAAGATCACCAGGAAGAAAAATCACTTTGAGAACTGCTTCCTACTGGTATATACCAGAAATAGACATGGTCCCCAGCTTCTGGCGAAAACACTTTACCAGTACCGATAGCTGAAACAATCAAGAACGAAACTCGATGCTGGAGGAGAAATGCCATTCTAACGTCCTCCTCTTCAAAAATAAAAAAAAAGAAAAAGAAAGAAAAGAAAAAACATGCCAGGCACCCAGAAAATTAAAGCCCTATAAGATACTTACTGACGACATAAGTACATTCGTCTAATTACATATATTGAAATCAATAATATTTTACCGGAAAAATAAAAATGGCTTTAACATTTTCCCCTATGGTTTCTAAAAGAAGAAAACAAAAAATCGGCAAAGCTCATGTTGAATTCTAGGAGGCTTTCGATAGCATCAAACACCCACCCATAGGTACTGGAGTTACTGAGCATAATGTAGCCCCAACACCTCTGAATAGACCAGTGAAGCGATGAGGAAGTCGAAAACTAAGACAATATTGCAAATGAAGAAAATACCATTCAAACCTCCCAGCACGCGTTAGAAGAGAAAATTTCGAAGGAGATTCGTTTTCCATCCCCTACGTTTTGATCATGCTTTGAAATCATATACAATCTTATGTGCAGGAATTTATGAACAAAATATAAATGATTTCCTCTATTTGAACGACTGCAAAATTTTTGATAGGAAGAAACAAACCATCTAGGTAGAAAACCTAGAAGATTGTTTATACATGCAGTAATGACATAAAAATGACTATCGGATTAGACAAGTGTGCTTTCAGAAGAGGCATTAATCAGTACCGAGTTTATAATACGAGACACAGAAACTGAATCAGATAATTGAATTGCAACCATCTCTATTTGGGAGTAGAGGAAAGAGTTAAAATACAGCGTATAGAAATGAAAACGAAAATTAGGAAATAATACTATAGACGAGTTAGAGTAATATTCTTTTCTACTCTAGGCACAAGCCCCGAAATTTAGGGAGAGGGATACCAGTCGATTAGATCGACCCCAGTACGCAACTGGTATTTACTTTATCGACTCCGAAAGGATGAAAGGAAAAGTCGACCTCGGCGGAATTTGAACCCAGAACATAAAGACAGACGAAATACCTATTTCTTTACTACCCAAAAGAGGCTAAACACAGGGAGAACAAACAAGGACAGACAAACGGATTAAGTTGATTTTATCGACTCCAGTGCATAAGTGATACTTGATATATCGACCCCGAAAGGATGAAAGGCAAAGTCGACCTCGGCGGAATTTGAACTCAGAACGTAATGGCAGACGAAATACTTATTTCTTTATTACCCACAAGGGGTTAAACATAGAGGGGACAAACAAGGACAGACATAGGTATTAAGTCGATTACATCGACCCTAGTGCGTAACTGGTGCTTAATTTATCGACCCCGAAAATATGAAAGGCAAAGTCGACCTCGGCGGAATTTGCACCCACAAAGTAATGACAAACGAAATATTCCTAAGCATTTAACCCGGCGTGCTAACGATCCTGCCAAGCTCGCCGCCTTGAGTTAGAGTAATATTAAAATCTGGATTTAATACTAGAACTTATATATATTAGTTAAGCGTATATTAATTATACAAGTCATATATAACATCTATAAGAAAGTAATTTGGGGGCTGGAGTGAAACTTTTTGATAGAAAATCAGAGAGGTTCTAAATACTGAGAAACAAAGAGTATTAGGCTAATGAATGTATTAATTAAACATGAACAACAATTCTCTCTATACAATGAAGTGACAACGTACGAAGCTGATACAAACTATGTTGAAATAATAAATCGAGATAACAGCATACCATAACCGATACTCCACATATTTCTGATCGGCTGATCTGACGGCATTTCTCTGTGAATAGAGTCGCTAATTATTAGTCAGAGCTGCTCTCCTAGGCCAAGATTTACTAGAAATTATGCCGACCAGCAAGTTTTCTAGAACAGACGAATAAAATTTCACCTACGCTCCAAATTTCCAGGAGATATACGTTACTTTTCCTCTAAATAATTATAAAACACACGCATGCGGATTCCACCTATCGCATTGCTCGAGTGGCGGAAACCTTTGAGTGGTTGCTGATATTTCCAGATTCCAAGCTGTCTCTCTTTGCCTTTGCTTGACTTTGGATTGTGGCTCTGTCAAAAAAGCGAGTTGTAGAAAAATGCTTCTGACAAAACGGAAAACATTGTCAGTGAATCGCTTTAATTTTAGCAGCTTTGGACACACGCATGTAGACCATCATCCACACATGCCCAGTTCACTACGTAGAAGATAATGGCAGTAAGTGGAGTTCCTAACCAATAGAATGCGTCCTTTCCATTAAAATCGGAAGAACCAATGAATCGATTTGGTAACACATGCCGGTCAGGAAGTAATAAATAACAAAAACTATAAAGGCATTCGTCATATCTCTCCAGCATTTCATGGATATCCAGGCCCATGTATGATTGGGACTGGCCATTCACCTCGTCACTTCATCCAAATTATTCTCTACAAAGAGATCTGTACCCGACCAAACCAGACGCCGAGTAACTTATCTGACCCATCACTCCAGTCTCGTACAATGCTGTTGGATCGAATGGAACTGCCTCTCCAGGTGACGTTTCTGTTTCACCGACCTTTCAGGTTAGTTTAGTTACTGTATCGTAACCCTATAGTGTGGTGCTCATCAACTTGACGCACTTAGTGATCAACTTCATGTCGCATATGTCAACACAGATCTTCCGCATGATACTAAATGTTTCATAAATGTTTCAAGTAGGTAAAACATTCACTTGAATTACCAAGTAGATATCGCTGTATATTGCGGTTATCCAGTTCGTGTAGACGGGGCCTAAATTGACTCCAGTTAGGGCAGCTTCCAATCAGTTATATCGAAAGCTTAGGGTCGTTTAA